>NW_015505228.1:1733658-1736230 GCF_001515645.1 Sinocyclocheilus grahami
ATATATATATAACATGACCTATATATATATATATATAACATGACCTTTACCTAATATCCTAATGTTTTTTTGGCATAAAAGAAAAATTTATAATTTTGACCCATGCAATGTATTGTTGGCTATAATTGCTACAGATATACCCGTCTACTTATGACTGGTTTTGTGGTCCAGGGTCACATATATATACAGCCACCTTGAAATTATAAGGTCAGATAAAACCTAATGTTCCATGAAGAAATTTACAAAATGTCTTCATGGAACATTAGGATATTAGGTAAAGGTCATGTTCCATGAAGACATTTTGTAAATTTCTTACCGTAAATATATCAAAATTAAATTTTTGATTAGTGCATTGCGAAGAACTTAATTTGGACAAATTTAAAGGTAATTTTCTCAATATTTAGAATTATTTTCAGATTCCAGATTTTCAAATAGTTGAATAGCCAAATATGGTCCTATCCTAACAAAGCATAAACAAGCGTATGTATTCAGCTTTCAGATGATTTATAAATCTCGGTTTCAAAAAATGTACCCTTATGATTGGTTTTGTGGTCCATGAACATGGTCACACACACACACACACACACACACACACACACACTGTGGCACTGTTGTACATTTCTAAATACCAAATGCAAATGCTACTACGACAGTTAAAGGTTGCCTACTCTACTGCTGTGTTTAGTGAAAATGTTGTGCTCGGTTGTGGACTGTACACCACTAGGACATACCTTTCAGAGCGAAAAACGCTCTCTGTACAACCTCAGCCCCCCCTGATGCATATTTAAGATAGAGAGACGAGAGAGAGCAAGTGCGAGAGAGAGAGAGAGAGAGAGAGAGAGAGAGAGAGAGAGAGCCCCCATCTGCCTTCTGTCAAAAGTGACAGCTGTGTCCACTGCCTCCCCTGTGAACGCAACGTACCATTATTCCACGATGAGCTACATCAGCCGAGCCGCACGCTGCCTCTGAGGTGTCGGGCGTCTCTGTGCTGTCTTTGCTTGTTCTTCTATTTTTGTTTCAGAATATGTTGCGACTGATTTCAGGGAGCACGTCGGTGCGTTACCATTTCATCTGACGGCGCGAGAGTTTCGAGTCTCAAAACTGCAAGACATCAAACGCGCTTTCTTTTCATTTGCATTTCAACTCGGCGACTTTTCACTTTCTCGAGGATCCTACTGGCATTCTCGTGTCATTTTTGTTTAATTCGTGGACTATAAACACTTGTTTCCTTCACAATGCGACTTCTAGATTGTGCTCTTTTTGTCTTGCTCGCTCGTTCTTGAATAAGAGAGAAAACCAGAATTTTCAAGAACTCTTGAATCTGTCCACGCGTGAACATGCCTGTACGCCGGGGACACGTCGCTCTCCAGAACACCTATCTGGACACCATCATCAGGAAATTCGACGGGCAAAGTGAGTTTCAGAACTTTTTCTTTTTCTTTGGGTTGGAAGATCATTTGTAGGCCAGAAGCATGCTACTGTAGTCTAAAACATTAGATATAGTATTGTTTATTGATGTTATTGTTTATTGATAAATCGGGGAGAAACTGTCAGAGAGCGGGCATTGGAAGTGTGGAGGTCAGTCATGTGTAGTAGCCTATCATCAACCAGTCTGAGATTTGATTTGTATGGCAGTTGATCATCAGGTGAGAGCAAATCAACGGACCCGGCTGATTTGATCTACATTATGCAAATGCAATAGAATAACTAATGTAGGCTATCCCTAATATGGAAAATTGCTAACAACCATCTGTCCATCTGTTTTTCCATCCTTCTCTGTAGCCTATGTGTGCGAGCGTGCACGCTTGTGTTTATGGATCTGTGCACCTGCTTTGTTCATTCAATCATGTTTCCTGATTTAACGCTTTGGGGGGAAAAAACTGCATCACACATAATTACATAACCTTAAGATCAGTAATATCAGTTTTCATTTCCAGTGTGTACTATTTCACCACATTTATCCAGTATGCATACACCTTTGTGCTCTCTATTTAAAAGTCTACAGGAAGAAGTATTTTATCAGAACATTTCCAAATGTTATGCACAAGAGCCCTTTGACAAAATTTCCTTTCCAAATCCTATCCTTTACTCTCATGCTAAACTGAATCTGTAAACTTGCCATAACTAGGCCTAGGCCTGTCACGATAACAACTTTTTGTTTTGCGATGTATTGCCCCAGAAATAATTGCGATAGGCGATATTATTGTCATTTTAAAGACCATTTTATGCCACTGAATATATAATCATAATGTAACAGCATAATAATGCAAGAAGGCCTACACACTTCCAAATGACAACAAACTTTTCATTTTTAAGAATATTTAGGCTAGATCGTGGAAATTAAGTATCAAAATATTAGATACCTTAAAAAACTTGAATAAATAGTAAATAAACATTTTCTAACAAAAAGTGCAAAGTAAGTAGAAAAAAAGAAAAATGCACAAAGAACTTGTATGGAGATTTTTCCATCGACAGACTTTCCCCTGACCTTCTTTTCTCTGTAAATTAAGGGTGCACACTATTGCTGAAAAACACAATCACTACTTAGCAGTCAGATGTCCGTATGCACAAA
>NW_015505228.1:1738619-1754376 GCF_001515645.1 Sinocyclocheilus grahami
AATAGTAAATAAACATTTTCTAACAAAAAGTGCAAAGTAAGTAGAAAAAAAGAAAAATGCACAAAGAACTTGTATGGAGATTTTTCCATCGACAGACTTTCCCCTGACCTTCTTTTCTCTGTAAATTAAGGGTGCACACTATTGCTGAAAAACACAATCACTACTTAGCAGTCAGATGTCCGTATGCACAAATGCACAGATCCCTAAACAAGACCATATCTTCAGATGAAACTTTTTTCAAATTTGAACTAGCACCTCATGACTACACCACGTTATGTACGAGAAGCTGCAAAAGACAAAGGCACAAGTGGAATGTACAAAACATGGTGACATAAATTTTTAAGTAAATATAATGGGCGATATATTGCGTCACCAAAAATGATTGAGGTCATGTACATATATTGTGCGATAAGTCGATATATTGATTATTGCGACAGGCCTAACTAGGCCTACCCTAAATCTAGTCTTACTCCATAATAAACCCAGAGCCTGGCTTATATCTGCTTTATATGACCCTTGAGGGTTCTTATACAACAAAGATTGTTATTTTAGTAAAAGTTTCTTTCAAACAACTGTAAATACAGGTTTTAGCAGGGGTTTTAAACGTCTCATTAATTATACAAGTTAGTCAGTATACGTTTTTCGGCAAACAGTTGCTAACTAGTAGCTGTAAGGAGCTAACCATAACAACAGTAAGCTGCTCGAGTGATTTTTATTTGGAGGGTGGTCTGTCCATAAAGCAGAACAAAATAGGCTAGTATTGTTTTTATGTGCCACTTTATTATAGATTTATTTATCACAAATATGTGAGAGGAATCTTTAGTGTTTTGTTTAAAAAGTCTCACATAGATGATGTTTCATAATTGGTGGCGTTAATAGTGACAATTTGCAGTCCTATAATTTGCATTGCATGAAACAAACAGATTTTGTCCCTGAAAATGTACTTTACATTTACATATTATAAATATTAATTAAAAAAAAAATCTTAAAAATGCTAAAAACAAACAACAACTATAGGCCTAGTTGTCATTACAATATGCCTTTTAATCATGACTGTTGCTTTGTCTTTGTTCCTGTGTACACTATTCATAAATCATAGTAGCTGACTTTTGAACTCTCAAAAATATGTAAAAGAGCCTTTTTTGTATTCTTTCGTTTCATAACTGTAGACTGCACATCTAATCATTTGTCATAGTATCTTCTCCCTCTTCTGCATGTATTAGTTCTCAGTACTATTGCTGTGTCTTCATCTTTTAAGTACACATGCATGTATATATGTGCCAGTGCATATAGATCTGCGAACGTGAGCCTGCTGCTCCTCCCTTCCCTCCCTATCTGTTAAGGCTAAGTGTAATTTTGTGACTGCTAGGCAACCATCTCTGTGTGTTGTGTTTTGGTCCTGAAGTAAAAAGGCAATAATGAGTTTGATGCTGGGGGCATTAAAGTTCCTGTCACCAAACACAATTATCACGTAGAGCTGGAGAAACATTATTCAGATTCAGAGATAAAAGCAGGCAGTGTGTGTCCTTGAAGGATTGCACCCTTTAATATAAAGAATTTTTCATTTGCTTTCTCTTCAGTTCAAAGCAGAACCTATAACCGTCTTAAGAGCAAGCTGTGTTGCTCTTCACCTGTTGAAGCTGATGTGTGAAGCTATTGTTGCAAAAATAGCACAGCTGTCTGCAGATTTCCTGTTTATATCAAAGCAGTCGTCATGAGTACAGAAAATGAGTAGTAGTAAAGTACAGGCAAAGGAAGAAGGAAAGAAAAGAAAGACATAAAACAGAATAGCCAAGTATGTGGAAATGTGTTCAAGGGTTTTTTCTTTTCGTCTTTTAAACCTGTAAAAAAAGGAGACAGTTGGATTTTGAAAAATTGAGAAATGAGAAAAGTTACTACATAAAACTTTCTGAAAGTCACTAAAGATTTTAATGAAGATCATTTAGAAGAGTTTTCATCAGTGATCTCACACTTTTAGGTTTAACCCAATTACGCCTCTATTGAGGAGAACAGGGCTAGTCGACAGGGAAGAAAATGAGTAGTTATACATTTATTATTATTAATAAATAACAACAACAACAACAATAACAAAATTTATAGTAATAATAATTATAAGATGATTTGTTGGCTAAAACAATGGTTTATATATATATATATATATATATACAGTATATATATATTTGATATATATGTATTGAATTGATTTGTGTCTAACATTTTCCTGAAAATCTGTAATAGGCTTGTTCAGTGGCAGGTTCCATTGTGACAGCTTACTCCATAGACCAATAATGTGACAACATTCCCCACAAAAACTGTGTTAAAGGATTGGTTCACTTCCAGAATGAAAATATCCTGATAATTTACTCACCCCCATGTTATCCAAGATGTTCATGTCTTTCTTTCTTCAGTCGAAAAGAAATGATGGTTTTTTAGGAAAACATTCCAGGATTTATCTTCATATAATGGACTTCAGTGGCGGCCAATGGGTTGAAGGTCTAAATAGCAGTTTCAATGCTGCTTCAAAAAGGGCTCTACATGATCTCAGACCAGGAATGAGGGTCTTATCTAGCGAAACAACTTTCTTTGCATGTTCGCTTTGTAAACAGTGGGTCGGTACTTCTGCATACGTCACACGTGACCTTTCCAACATGATTACGTAATCCGTGAGGTCAAGCTAGTGCAAGATGAGCTTTTGTGTTTTTTTATTTTTTTAAGAAAGTGAGCGATCTTTTCGCTAGATTAGACCCTTATTCCTGGGCTGGGATCATGTAGAGCCCTTTGAAGCTGCATTGAAACTGCAATTTGGACCGTCAACCCTTTGGCCGCCACTGAAATCCATTACATGTAGAAAAATCCTGGAATATTTTTCTTTAAAAACCTTCATTTCTTTTCAACTGAAGAATATAAGACATGAACATCTTGGATGACATGGGGGTGAGTAATTTATAAGGAATTTTTCATTCTGGAAGTGAACTAATCGTTTAAATAATGTTTTTCCCCCCCAGTAACAGTGGAAGTGTTCATTTTTAATTAATGTTTCTTAACCCTTCGTTCCTTATGCGACCAGATCGTAAATTCTTGATTGCCAACGCCCAGATGAAGAACTGTGGGATCATCTACTGCAATGAGGGCTTCTGCCAGATGTTTGGTTTCTCACGGGCGGAGATCATGCAGCAGTCCTGCATGTGTCAGTTCCTGGTGGGGCCGGGCACTATGAAGAGCGCCCTGGCACAGCTGGCACAGGCCCTGCTCGGGTCAGAGGAGCGCAAGGTGGAGATCCTGTACTACTCTAAGGAAGGTATGCTGGGCTTAGCGAGGTTTTCACTCACTTTTCACTCACCCACATATGGCTGATGTTTTGATAGACTTGAGCAGATGCAAAATGTTCAGTTTTTCACCATCTCTTTCCACGCTGACAGCTACTTTCAGTTGTATGAGAAAGTGGTTTGGCATTGTGCTGACATTCACATCATTACTATAGCAACCGATGCAGATACACCAGACACTGATGACACTGTCTGAACAGCGCATTTCACTTCAACAATAATGAACACAGTATGGAAAGCAAAATCAGAATTGTGAAGTTTGAGTCTATTGACAAACCCAAACACAGAAAATAAACCAGTGTCAAACTATTTCCCATGTCTTTAATATGGCAGCTGTATGAATAAAAGTCCACCTTTTCATTAAAAACAAAATGTCTTTTTGACACCACCTTTCCATCTATTTATTTATTTCCATCTTTTCATTGTTTGTTTTCTCCAGAGTATGCATGTGCATTAGCTGGAGTTTGTAAGTCAATTTTAAAAGCTTTTTGTTGTCAGATTTTAAATATATAATTTAAATTGAATCTTTTAGAGGTTTCACCCCTTTTAAGTATACTTAAAAAAAAAGTTTTTTATACTTTTTTTTGGCAGTAAGAACATTTATAATGTTTCCACAAAAATATTAAGCAGCACAACTGTTTTCAACATTTGTTGTAGAAATGTTTCAGTAGAATGTTTCTTGAGCACCAAATCAGAATATTAATTTGAATGATTTCTGAAGGATCACGTGGCGCTCAAGAAGAGTAATGACTGCTAAAAATTCAATTTTGCTTTACAGGAATAAATAGCATAAAATATATGAAATAAATAGAAAACGGTTATTTTAAAAAATCATACAAACTCTTTAACAGTAGTGTACATAGAAAAAGCTTCCCAGAGTTGTTTCCAATATGACTTGCCTAACTGGAGCTTAGAAGCAGGTTTTTATTGAGAACTTTTGAATAGTTACCAGCATTTCACTGTAAACACACTCAGTGACCATATCTACACATCATCCTGTGATGTTATCTTCAGTTTCAGACACTCTGTTTCATTACATTCACACATAGACATAAACACATAGAGTAACTCTTTGGTGGAATGGCTTAAAGGGATAGTTCACCCAAAAATGAAAATTCTGTCATTAATTACTCAGCCTCATGTCGTTCCAAACCCGTGAGACCTTTCATCTTAGGGAACGCAAATTAAGATATTTTTTATGAAACCTGAGAGCTTTCTGACCCTGCATAGACAGCAACTCAACTACCACGTTGAAGGCCCAGAAAGATAGTTAGGACATCATTAAAATAGTCCATGTGACATTAGCGGTTCAATCGTAATGTTATGGACGTCGTTAAGCCAGTGTTTGTGCATGTGTAGCTCAGCTAGAAAGTAGACAGGTGTTCCTTCAGCCCAGGAAGCGGTGTGCTGATAACATTACCATGACAACAGGACTCCAGAGACTTGCACGCCTATCACTAAACGAATGCACTGAGCTCAGATGCACGCATAGGCTGACATGCACACGCTCACACGTGCTGCCGTCCCTCTGTTCTTTTTATCCATCATATATTTTTAGTGGATACAGCGTACCGAACTATGTCACGGTTGAGCTGGAGACTGAACAGCACCTTTGTGTGTGTGTGTGTGTGTGTGAGGGCAGGGTCTATATTTAGAGTGGTTGATGGCCTGCTTTAGTCAAGAGCTGAGGGGGGTCTGGCTGACTTTAATCATGCTGTTCTTTCTCCGGTTTTTCTGTCCTCCTTCCAGTCACTCCTTTCTCATTCCTGCGACTCTTCCTCGCTGCTCTGCGTTTTCTTTACTTTGGTTTCATCGTTTGTCTCCTTTGTTGCCTTTCTGTTCATTGTCGTGTCTGGGTTAAAAGTACAACACATGATGTTTTGATTTCTCTCGAGCAGTGTGTCATAAAGAGAGTTTATCATTAAAGCCTCATAGTCAAAATATAAGTGACCTCTACATGTTCTCTGCGCATCTGTGTGTTTGTCTGAGAGGTTTGGAAAGTAGGGAGTTTAACCAATTAGAAATGATCCTCAGGGGTGAAATCACTCGTACATGAACCGGGTGTGGATGTTAAAAGATACAACTGCTGTCATCTGAATTAGTAGATTGACTTTAATTTGAGATAAAAACATCCACACAAGCTTTTCATCTACTCTACTGTTTAATCTGTTTGGGCTGGGTAAGATTTTTGAAATAAGCCTTTGCCAGGCTGCATTTATTTGATAAAAAATACAGTAAAAATAGTAATATTGTGAAATATTATTACAATTTAAAATACCTGTTTTCTATTTGTATATATTTCAAAGTGTATTTTATTGCTGTGATGACAAAGCTGAATTTTAAGTATCATTACTCCAGTCACATGATCCTTCAGATATCATTCTAATATGCCGATTATTTCTCAAGAAACATTTATTTGTATTATTATCAATGTTGAAAACAGTTGTGCAGCTTAATATTTTTGTGGAAACAGTTTTACTTTTTTTGGGGGGGGGGATTATATGATGAGTAGAAAGTTTAACAGCATTTAAACCTTCAGAACAGAACGGAACAGCATTTATGTGGATTTTTTGGTAACATTATGAATGTCTTTACTTACTTTTGATCAATTTCATGCATCCTTACTTAATAAAAGTAATAATTTCACAGACAAGGAAGGTTGTCCAAAACTATTTTAGTGGGTCAACAAACATACACAAAATACATTTGTCATTATCTAGAGTGAGTTGTTAGTTTATGTTTGTGTGTGTGTGTGTTTGTGCGCGTTTTTGTGACAAATGAGGATTTGTATAATGACAAGGGTATAACATAGGTATTACAAGGAGAAGGTGACTTTTCAGGACATTACCCCATGTCCCCACTTTTCAAAACGCTTATAAATCACACAGAATGGAGTGTATTGAAAATCTGAAATAGTTTCCTGTGAGGGGTAGGTTTAGGGGTAGGGTTGGTGTAGGGCAATAGAATATACGGTCTGTACAGTATAAAAACCATTACGCCTATGGGATGTCCCCACTTTTCACAAAAACATAGCTGTGTGTGTGTGTGTGTGTGTGTGTGTGTAACCCTATAGATAGTAAGAAATTTGCAGAATGCATGGATGGATAGATAAATGTTTAAAATTGTATTTGCTGAAAATAGGGTGGAAATGGGGAATGACATTATGATTTTATTTTCTTTTTCATTCTTTTACTTTTATTTGTAGTAGTGCTAATGACAGCGCTCTTTAAACTAGAAATATTTTTAGAATGAGTTGTAGATTTTTAAACTTTTTAAATATGTAGATAAATATGGGAACTTTATATCAACATCACGTAAAAAAAATTACACAGACCCTGAAGGAATGTGTAACAGCAGTCCATGGTCTCCCCTATTTGATAGATTTATGTTTCCTCATAATCATGGATTTCAGACCCCCCGAACTGCAGCACCTGTGTGTGGGAGTCTTATTGTGTGTTTGTGTAAGTGTGAGTGTGTTTGGACTACTCGCAGCCCTCACATTGGTATTTATAACAGCTCTTCGTGAAAACTAAACTATACTTGTGCTGTATTTTGTACTCAAACGTCTCTGCTTGCTGACGTCTCTGTCACTCGGTTCATTCTCTTTCTCTCCTGTGTGTGTGTCTGTCTCTCTGCCTTTCAGGGACATGTAGGCCATGTTTGGTTGATGTCGTTCCAGTAAAGAATGAGGAAGGAGTCATAATCATGTTCATCCTAAACTTCCAGGAGCTTTTAGACCCATCCACGAAAAAAGGTGGCATCAAACAGCGAATGACACCCAGCTGGCTACGGGCAGGTGCGTGTCCCCCCTTTCTCTGTGTGTGGGAGAGATTCTGGCCCTTTCTGTAACAGCCTTATAAGGTAAACACATTGACTGCTGTGCTTGGTGTGACGGTCCATGTGTAGGTGTAGCCAGAGGCAGCATTTGATAAAGGTGGTGTCAAATTTTAGTTGCAGAGTGTTTATGTATGTATGTGTGTGTGTGTGTGTGTGTGTGTGTGTGTATGCCTGGCCCCCAGTGTTGCTTTAACTTTTATATTAGAAACTATGAGATATTTTGCTGACATAACTATAAATTTAAAAATAATAATAGTAATAATAATAATAAAGTAAATATACTTGAACGTTTCTTAATGTATGAAGTTCTTTTTATTTGTTTTTACATCTATAAATGATTATCATTATATTTAATTATAAATGGACAATTACATTTTTAGAATGAATTAAAAAAATGCATATGCAAATATGAATAGGTTATTAATAATAATAATAATAATTGTTATCGTTATTAATTAAATATTTCATTATATTTCATAAATATTTCACGTTATGAAATGTAGTTTTACATGTATTACTAGTAATGTATATAATGCATAAGCTTTGTTTTTAAATATATAAATGTTTATTATTCAATTGTTAACAATACTTTTAAAATATTTGTATTAATCACATATTTTTAATTAAAAAAAATTTTTTTTATAACAATAAATTTCTACAAATAAAATTGAATGTACTGTATATAAATAAATAAACATAGTAAAAATTAATTATTCTTTTTTATTAGTAGTAGTAGTAGTAGTAGTACGTTTATTTATCCAATAAATTTGATATTGATCAAATATCAAATGCAACACTCCATTTATTACAGGCAGCATCTTAGGTTGTTAACAATTTATTTACCAGCCCATTTCCATACCTTAGTTATCTAGTATATTATGTAGGAAAGAAAAATCATGAAAGATCTCCTATACAGCAATGTATTTTAAATGGAGAGAAAATGTCTTCTCCTGCTTCATAGGTTTTCTTCCAGAGAAAAGGCCCTAGTAGTCTCAAATGTGTCTTCCCTAAAGTTTGACAGAGATCTCATCAGTATCTCGCACTGAGCTCAGATTGGTCTGGTATGATTAAAAGCACTTCAAGACCAGAAAGACAAGAACTTAGTGCTGGGCGGTATGACCAAAAATTTATATCACGGTATTTTCCGAAATTATACCGGTTTCACGATCATAACAAAAATAAACACCGGTATTCGGTATGAACCGGTATACCGCCCAGCACTACAAGAACTCACCAGTTATGTCTCCTGAGCTTTGAGCAAAAACATAATCCCCTTGGATTATTTAACCTTATGTTTGTGTATCAGGTCAGAAACGTAAGATGAGGCTGCGAATGCCCTCTCTCCGTGTCAAGCGGCAGCCGTCCCTCCCTAAGGACCACTTTGAGGGAGTGGTGGTGGACTACCTACAGGTACATGTGTGCGTATGTGACACACATCTGAGTTCATATTGCCACAGACACATCATCTACAGCTCCCCTCTGTGTCCTGCAGCCCTCTCATGAGGAGGTGGCTTTGAAAGACCTCCAGATGTCTCCAGACAGCTGTTTGAAATCAGAGACCCAGGCCCTGATTCAGCAGACCCCCTCCACATGCAGCTTCTCATCCCCACTCACACGGCCCTCAGACGGGCTAGAGCTCAGCGGACCCCCTCTCAAACACAGCCACTCCAGAGAGAGTGTGCACAGCCTGCGCCGGGCCTCCTCGCTGCACGACATCGACGGCATGAGGGACCAGAGGAGCGGTATGAGTGTTTGTGCTTGCACTCCTCTAGTTCCTAGTGTAAACAACATACTGTCACAAACATTGATTGTGTGCAAAACTTTATTATTTATACATTATCAGACAGTACTGCTAAGGCAAGTTTGAGTTTAATGTCGGTGTAACATCCTGTCTTTGTGTGGTTTGCTGGTTGATTGAAAAATAAAGATGACATCTCATCCTAGTAAAAAAAGTAATATATTTAAAATACATTTATTTCGTACATGAATTATTTGAACATATAGTTAAAATCTATTAACATATTTACTGACATATCGCTCGAGACTTATTGATATAAAAATTATAATTCAACTTTATTTTGGAGTACTACTTGTGTTCACTGCACATTTCTTAATATTAAGCCTAAAATTGGACTTCAGCACTACTTCCGCTCAATTATAGTGCAAGTACAAAATTAGCTGTTCCAGTTTAGCAGACTTAAAGTATACCAGTTTAGTATACCAAAAATACAATTACAGAGTGTTTTTATTAAGTACATAAATATGTAAATGTATTTGTAGTATACTTAGCATGAAATAAATGTATTTTAGTATATTTATTTTTCACTAGGGATATCACAGATAAAAGAAGTTTATTTAGATTTTTTTTAATTCAACTTGTGATTCTGTTTACCAAGTAATAGTCATCAAATATACTCTTGGATCCCTAAAACTCACTCGCATTTGTTCTAGATCATCAGATGTTTTGTAATGGGGATATAAAATGCTAAACATGGGTTCATGTATAAAATGACCACTTGGATTATTTAACCTTATGTTTGTGTATCAGGTCAGAAACGTAAGATGAGGCTGCGAATGCCCTCTCTCCGTGTCAAGCGGCAGCCGTCCCTCCCTAAGGACCACTTTGAGGGAGTGGTGGTGGACTACCTACAGGTACATGTGTGCGTATGTGACACACATCTGAGTTCATATTGCCACAGACACATCATCTACAGCTCCCCTCTGTGTCCTGCAGCCCTCTCATGAGGAGGTGGCTTTGAAAGACCTCCAGATGTCTCCAGACAGCTGTTTGAAATCAGAGACCCAGGCCCTGATTCAGCAGACCCCCTCCACATGCAGCTTCTCATCCCCACTCACACGGCCCTCAGACGGGCTAGAGCTCAGCGGACCCCCTCTCAAACACAGCCACTCCAGAGAGAGTGTGCACAGCCTGCGCCGGGCCTCCTCGCTGCACGACATCGACGGCATGAGGGACCAGAGGAGCGGTATGAGTGTTTGTGCTTGCACTCCTCTAGTTCCTAGTGTAAACAACATACTGTCACAAACATTGATTGTGTGCAAAACTTTATTATTTATACATTATCAGACAGTACTGCTAAGGCAAGTTTGAGTTTAATGTCGGTGTAACATCCTGTCTTTGTGTGGTTTGCTGGTTGATTGAAAAATAAAGATGACATCTCATCCTAGTAAAAAAAGTAATATATTTAAAATACATTTATTTCGTACATTAATTATTTGAACATATAGTTAAAATCTATTAACATATTTACTGACATATCGCTCGAGACTTATTGATATAAAAATTATAATTCAACTTCAAAACTTTAAATCATCAGATGTTTTGTAATGGGGATATAAAATGCTTAACATGGGTTCATGTATAAAATGACCAAGGAAAACACAGTTTCTCTCAGACAGTACTTGTAATAAACATTTAGTGCAAACAAAGCCATCATTCATGAAAAAAGTTATTTTACATGAGGTTTTCTTTCTTCACGAGTTTTCTTCTCCATAGAAATCCTTTAAAAGGAACTGCTTTCAAATTGCAACTATCAAACACAGAATTTCTCTTAAACCTGAGTTTGTCTACAAGTAAAAGAAGGATGCTATAATCAAAAGACAAAACATTATAATGTAAGGGTTTAACATAGAAATATTGTTGGATTAGTTTTTTTGGCAGAAAATAATATTTATTAAAAGGAAAATCTAATTTTCACATCTTTATACTGTAAAGAAAGATTTTTTTTTTGCAAGGATGCTTTATTGATTGAAATTGATCAAAAGTGACAGTATACCGTTTATCAAAGAATCCTGAAAAAGTGTATCAGCACAACTGTTTTCAACACTGATAACAAAAAGAAATGTTTCTTTAAGCACCAGATCAGCATATTAGAATGATTGCTGAAGCATCATGTGACATTGAAGACTGAAAATTCAGCTTTTTTATCTTTTTACATTTTAAAATATATTAATAGAAAACATTATTTAAAATTGTAATAATAAACATAAAAGAGATATAAATATATAAGAGATTGTGTGATATAAACTAGCAATTCATTTTAAGAAATGAACTTAAAAGTAAAGCTAAAGCTATAATTTCGATGGAATTCCAACTTCCATAGTTTGACTTTCCAATGTGGCGCAAAATATTCGGTCTTCCATAGATACTGTGCCAGTATATTAACCAACTTGAGCTGTTTCCCTATAACAGCCTTCTACAGTGGAGAAACACATCAACATTATTGTCTGTATCCTTGGAGGAATTGTTAGTGAATCTTGGTTCTTTCTTGTTCTTGGTGGGACCGACTTTGTTAGTCACGTCATATGTCTGACTGAGCATTTAGATATGTGAAATATGAGCGGGGGCCCCCAGCCGGGATGGAGCAGAATGGATACTTGTCAGCTTAATACTGCACGTGGCCCCGTTTGATTGTCTCTCTGGTCTCTGCTGTGATTAAACTCAACCATTAGCATTGAACAGAAGTACCATGACCGAGTACAGGATGTGCTTTCAATGGAAATTAAGTGTTATATTTGAATTTATCCTTGATTACATAATAAGTCTGATTAAAACCTATTAGCCTAAAATAGCAAAGCATAGCTAGTATCCTTTTCTAATGGAGTTTGTGGAACAACTCCAAAAAGCAACACAAAGCGCTCCATTTGGACATGTTAAATTGCAACATTTAAGTCTCTGGGTGTCCAGAATAAGGCTTGTTGGTTCCCCGGTGAAATGGCCACATGTGGCGGCCTGACAGGCCTATTTCTGTAGCTGTATTCCTAATCAATGCTTTACCCACAGCCACCCCTGATGTGCCCGCAGCTATGCATGTGTGTGCACATAAGCTCTAAGCATAAGCGTATGACTCATAGGTCTAAATTAACACTTTTTAATTATTATTGCATACACAAACTGTGATATTACTCTCACTGTAATTGGCAGACACATGCAGGATGGTAGTGCAAGGCACATGGCATGACATTGTTTTAATCAAACACCGTAATGATGTATTTTGATGGCTGATTTAATTGGTGTAATTTTTATTTTTCAGATCTGAAGCCCAGTCACTTGAACTCCACCTCAGACTCTGATCTGATGCGGCACCGCATCCCTCAGGTGACGATATCCTTCGGCTCAGACCATCTCAGACCACCTTCCCCCACAGAGATTGAGATCATAGCGCCCAGCAAGATTAAAGACCGCACACAGAACGTCTCGGAAAAGGTCACTCAAGTCACGCAGGTAATATAAAAAGTACTTGACAGCTGATCCTCGTATTTCATGCAAGTGTATATACCAGATTCAGGATATTGTTCCTTAGCTTTTTGTTCACTTAATGAGGCCTAGAGATTTAGTAATTTAACCTTATTTATTTATGGTGTTGTCAATATACAACTTGAGATTAAAAAAAAATCCAAATAATTGTAGATTGTAGAAACTTCAGTAAGGTACAATTTAGAGAGATAGTTCACCCCAAAATGAAAATTTGATGTTTATCTGCTTACCCCCAGCGCATCCAAGATGCAGGTGACTTTGTTTCTTCAGTAGAACACAAACAGAGATTTTTAACTGCAGTTGCAGTCTGTCAGTCCTATAATGTCAGTGGATGGGAATCACGGCTTTGAGAGTCATAAAACATGCACAAACAAAACCAAATTAAACCCTGCGGCTCGTGATGATACATTGATGTGTAAAGACACAAAACGATCGGTCTGTGCAAGAAACTGAACAGTATTTATATCGTTTTTTACCTCTGATTTTCACCGCAATGTCTGAACTGTCCTGAGTGCCTTTGCGTCTTCTTCTTCAGCCTGCGCGTGAGGCTTCTTCTTCTTCTTCTTGCTTTACGGCAGATTGCAGACTTATAAGTGCATTACCGCCACCTATCTCTCAAATGGACCATTGACACTCTATCTACAATCTCACTTGGGAGTGCAATGGTCCATTTGAGAGATAGGTGTCCTTGCAGATAGTCTCTTGAAGCATCTTGGAGACGTTGCCACAGTTCTTCCGTATTTAGTCTGTCTCAGTTTGTTCTGTTCTGAAAATACTAGTGTTCTAATAACTTTGGCCACCACTATATATGTATATAATATTATGTAATATTTTTCTGAAATATATACATGCATGTGTGTGTATTTATATATACATATATAAATGTATATATATACATAAAAATACACTGTACACACTCATATATTATGTACACAAACACTTTTGTTTTGGATGCGATTAATCGCGATTTAATGTTTGACATCACTAATATATATAAATATTAGTGCTGTCAATCGATTACATTTTTTTTACTAATTAATCGCGAATAATTCCACCTAAAATTAAAGTTTTTAAATATACTTTTATATTGCAATAATTTCACATTCAATCTTCAAATTAATGTACAACCAACATAAAGACAGTATATTTTTAATATTTGTTTAATGACATCTTTTTTTATGACTGAAGGCCAGTATCAATGATACCAATACTGATTTCTCTATAAAACTGCTCCCCCCCCCCCAATATTTAACCATTGACTATAGCCATTCAACATTGCAGTATAATTGAGAGCTATCAATTTTAACATTTATTAGACTTCAAAAAATTACTTATAATTTAAGTGAACTTAAAACAATCTTCACATAAACCCATTATAATAAATGTCATATTTACCTCTGCCCTTCAGCAGAAATATACAGAAATTGAAATTGAAGTTATCAAACACTAAATTCTAAATTAAATATTGGCCTAGATGAATCCTTAAAGCTATAAAAGTTTATTTTTTCCTCTTTTTTTTTTCTTTGTCCTTTGATTAATAGACATCACAGCAGTTGGTTATTAGGTTATTTTGGCTGTTATTTCTTTAAGAGCTGCCGCTGCTGAACGTGACGCGGATCTGAGATGCATCATATTTTCTCTCAACTCTTTTGACCTTTTCTGACCCACTTCAGGTCTTAAAGTCTCTATTAATGAGCTGACAAGTTAAATCGGGTGTGTTAGATGAGTGAGACAGTGCTTGGCTACAGGACAGTTTTGAAAACCATTTCAGACACATGTTCAATATAAAATATATTACATGTATGCACAGTTTTAAGGCAGCTTTAATCGCCTTTTTGGTCATTTCATGACTTAACTAACCACGACATTGCATGCACGTATTTTATTTTGCACTTTGATATGAAAGGATACCGGCTACAGCGCGCGCGGCGCCTTTGTGCGTGCAATTTTTTCCCGTGAACGCTCGACTCACACCTATGGTAAGCCAGGTTCACATGTACGCTATAGAGAAATCGCGTTTACATACAATGATGAACAGAACCAGACCAGACTAGCGGAAGAAGTACCTGTGAAATGATAGGAAATATTTATGTACAAAGTAATTTTTTGTATATTTTCATCTCTACTAATATTGAACATAGGCAGATTCCACGTCTTTATCATACTTTAATGTAATTGTTAATTACATGGACAGCATTTCAGCATACCAACCCCATTGTGTATATATCATTTATTACACAAATAACTTTTATGTACACAAATAAGTGCTGGTTTATAATATTCAATTAGCTTTGAGTAATTTAATTTCCAATGATCGGTCTGTGCAAGAAACTGAACAGTATTTATATCGTTTTTTACCTCTGATTTTCACCGCAATGTCTGAACTGTCCTGAGTGCCTTTGCGTCTTCTTCTTCAGCCTGCGCGTGAGGCTTCTTCTTCTTCTTCTTGCTTTACGGCAGATTGCAGACTTATAAGTGCATTACCGCCACCTATCTCTCAAATGGACCATTGACACTCTATCTACAATCTCACTTGGGAGTGCAATGGTCCATTTGAGAGATAGGTGTCCTTGCAGATAGTCTCTTGAAGCATCTTGGAGACGTTGCCACAGTTCTTCCGTATTTAGTCTGTCTCAGTTTGTTCTGTTCTGAAAATACTAGTGTTCTAATAACTTTGGCCACCACTATATATGTATATAATATTATGTAATATTTTTCTGAAATATATACATGCATGTGTGTGTATTTATATATACATATATAAATGTATATATATACATAAAAATACACTGTACACACTCATATATTATGTACACAAACACTTTTGTTTTGGATGCGATTAATCGCGATTTAATGTTTGACATCACTAATATATATAAATATTAGTGCTGTCAATCGATTACATTTTTTTTACTAATTAATCGCGAATAATTCCACCTAAAATTAAAGTTTTTAAATATACTTTTATATTGCAATAATTTCACATTCAATCTTCAAATTAATGTACAACCAACATAAAGACAGTATATTTTTAATATTTGTTTAATGACATCTTTTTTTATGACTGAAGGCCAGTATCAATGATACCAATACTGATTTCTCTATAAAACTGCTCCCCCCCCCCCAATATTTAACCATTGACTATAGCCATTCAACATTGCAGTATAATTGAGAGCTATCAATTTTAACATTTATTAGACTTCAAAAAATTACTTATAATTTAAGTGAACTTAAAACAATCTTCACATAAACCCATTATAATAAATGTCATATTTACCTCTGCCCTTCAGCAGAAATATACAGAAATTGAAATTGAAGT
>NW_015505228.1:1754701-1760648 GCF_001515645.1 Sinocyclocheilus grahami
AAAATAACTTCTAATTTAAGTGAACTTAAAACAATCTTCACATAAACCCATTATAATAAATGTCATATTTACCTCTGCCCTTCAGCAGAAATATACAGAAATTGAAATTGAAGTTATCAAACACTAAATTCTAAATTAAATATTGGCCTAGATGAATCCTTAAAGCTATAAAAGTTTATTTTTTCCTCTTTTTTTTTTCTTTGTCCTTTGATTAATAGACATCACAGCAGTTGGTTATTAGGTTATTTTGGCTGTTATTTCTTTAAGAGCTGCCGCTGCTGAACGTGACGCGGAACTGAGATGCATCATATTTTCTCTCAACTCTTTTGACCTTTTCTGACCCACTTCAGGTCTTAAAGTCTCTATTAATGAGCTGACAAGTTAAATCGGGTGTGTTAGATGAGTGAGACAGTGCTTGGCTACAGGACAGTTTTGAAAACCATTTCAGACACATGTTCAATATAAAATATATTACATGTATGCACAGTTTTAAGGCAGCTTTAATCGCCTTTTTGGTCATTTCATGACTTAACTAACCACGACATTGCATGCACGTATTTTATTTTGCACTTTGATATGAAAGGATACCGGCTACAGCGCGCGCGGCGCCTTTGTGCGTGCAATTTTTTCCCGTGAACGCTCTGACCTTTTCTGACCCACTTCAGGTCTTAAAGTCTCTATTAATGAGCTGACAAGTTAAATCGGGTGTGTTAGATGAGTGAGACAGTGCTTGGCTACAGGACAGTTTTGAAAACCATTTCAGACACATGTTCAATATAAAATATATTACATGTATGCACAGTTTTAAGGCAGCTTTAATCGCCTTTTTGGTAATTTCATGACTTAACTAACCACGACATTGCATGCACGTATTTTATTTTGCACTTTGATATGAAAGGATACCGGCTACAGCGCGCGCGGCGCCTTTGTGCGTGCAATTTTTTCCCGTGAACGCTTGACTCACACCTATGGTAAGCCAGGTTCACATGTACGCTATAGAGAAATCGCGTTTACATACAATGATGAACAGAACCAGACCAGACTAGCGGAAGAAGTACCTGTGAAATGATAGGAAATATTTATGTACAAAGTAATTTTTTGTATATTTTCATCTCTACTAATATTGAACATAGGCAGATTCCACGTCTTTATCATACTTTAATGTAATTGTTAATTACATGGACAGCATTTCAGCATACCAACCCCATTGTGTATATATCATTTATTACACAAATAACTTTTATGTACACAAATAAGTGCTGGTTTATAATATTCAATTAGCTTTGAGTAATTTAATTTCCAATACAAGAAATTGTTTATAGTATAGACTAACGGAAGTCAGAGAGTGTGTAAAAGCTGTGCAGCTACAGAAGTTGGAGGCAATGGTCCTTAGCCTTTTTATTAGAGTGTTTGACCCCTATGCCACGACCGCTAGTTCGAGTCCCGCTCCAAACAGATTCTGGTATATGGGAGCTTATTTGCTGTTTATTCTCATTTTGTCTCTCATAGTTGAGGTATACCTATGATGAAAATTACAGGCCTCTCTCATCTTTTTAAGTGGGAGAACTTGCACAATTGGTGGCTGACTAAATACTTTTTTGCCCCACTGTATACGGTGACGCATTGCTGCCACATATAATATTTTCCACTCATGTGTCATAATAACGATATGTTATGCCATTTTTTACGGTGTCTGCTATCAGGACGGGGTATTTGACACCGCTAATATTGTTTAAAACACTGTTAAATATGGCGTTTTGTATGTAAAAGCGATTTCTCTATAGTGTAAATGTGAACCTCTTGGTTTGCCATACGCGCCTGCCGCTGAAGTGAAGTGGAGTGCGCGTCTGAAACGTCTCCCGTTCTCAGTCGTTCTGCGACTGAATAAATGCACTTCTTGTCAAGAGAAAACGTGACAGAAGCAGAAATTGTGAGTGGAGTGGCCAACCCTAGCCCCACCCCTGCGTTAATTGCGTTAAATATTTTTAACGCGTTAAACTGAAAAAATGTATCGCCTGTGTTAACGTGCTAATTTTGACACCACTCATGTATATGTATATATACATGCATCTAGATGATAGATAGGTATATATCAAGATATATCATCTTTTTAAATTTAGACACACGAACAAAAAGAACTGCACAAGTTGACATAACAAAAGCTTTCAGCAGTCCTCATCAGGCAGTGAAAAGGTTGGTGACATCATCTACATGATTTAGTATTTTGTAACATCTCCACACAGGTCAGTTAAGTGACCTATATACAGAGACCACTGAGTCCTGTGCTGATGTGGGCAGAGTTTATTTGGCTGTTGTGTAGGGAACAGACTCACACTGACACACTTTTCTACCCCTGTGTTGTCTGTGTGGTTATTGCAGTGTACTGGGAATACTGGACTGCGTGCTTATGTGTTTAAGTTACTGCACATTATGTATTTCACATAATGACTGCAAAGATTTGCCATGGTTCATATAAAAGTCTGAAAGGTGATCTGTACAATCTGCAAGTGCCTTCAAAGTTTAGAGATAAAGTAGTACAAATATACAAAAAAGAGGGGTGCAGTAAAGCAGAGAGAGAAGAAGAATCAAAGAAAGACATTGAAAATGACGGAGAGTAAGAGATTGTATTGGTGACGTCTCTCTCCATGGACACACGTGGGAGACTGTGTTGTCCTACCAGTGGAAAAATCAATCATGCTGACAAATCTACTGCCAGCTTGCACATTCCTATCATAAAGTCTGTGTGTGTGTGTGTGTGTGTGTGTCATTAGCTTTTAATGCAGCGTATGACACGTTTCCACAGGTGATCTGAACGTTTCCCCATTCTTCCTAATTGTCAGTACAAACTATGTAAATACAGTATTGTATTATATTTTTCAAAAAGTCTTGATATATTTGAGTAAGTTCACAAACTCCTATTTTAAGGGATAGTTCACCCAAAATGAAAATCCTGTCGTCTTTCACTCACTCTCATGTTGTTCCAAACTTTGACTTTAAAGAATGTTGCTAACCAAACGCTTTGAATTCCGTTGTGTTTCATTATATATGGACCAAAAACATACATTTCTCAACATATCTTCTTTTGACTCAAAATCTTCTTTGGACTGACATCAGATTTGTTGATCCGGCTGATGTTTAAACTGCATTTTGAGAATATTAGGAGCATTTTCATTTGTGTGAGCATGACCCGTGTGTGGATGACTGTGTTTGTGTGTGTGTGGTTGCTCTCTGCTGGTGACCTTGGCTTCTAGGGCTAATGGAAGTAGAGGGCAGTGGTAGCAGAGGCCAAAGAGACACTGACTGTCTGTTTCTCTACTCACACACACATCTGTGATAAGTCTGCACGCAAACACACACTCTTTCTCTGGCCCTCTCTACTTACTCTCTCATTCTCACTCTTGCTCGCTCTTTCTCTTTCTGCTAAAATACGTTTGTTTGTATAACATTTCTTTAGTTTGTATATTTAGATTGTATCCCCTACCCTCACACAAACTATTTTGCATGTTAGCTTACTTTTAATGCATTATTTAGTATTAATTAAGTCATTTTGAAGCTGCCAATGTAGGTAATTAGTGTAAAGCTTGCGTATGAGCGGTTGAACATTTGCTTGATCTTATGGTATTAAGGCATATGTGCTGTCTGTTGTTTGGCATTACATCCTGAGGTACAACTGTGACAGGCCATTCCTGGCTTGATAATTGGACTTCGATTTGACACTGAGCAAGAAGGGAAATGATCATCTGCATTGATCTTTGTCGCTACTGATTTGTCTACATAACATGACGTACTGTACCTAGTTATGTGACCAGCTGCACTGTTTTTAGTAGACCAGTCTGCATGTGAGCATTAATGAAATATGAGCATGAATTTCACAGATATGTGGAGTCCTAGAATCACAGACAAAACTAGAAATATTAGCGAGGTCATGGAAAAGTCATGAACAGTTTTGTTCCCCTCATTTCCCATTGTTTCATGTCTCCTACTGTCCTGTCCATTAAATATGGGGGGAAATAATGATAGTGGATGTGCCTTATGTTATTGGATGTTCCGTCTTATTGTGTACAATTTTGTAATAAAAAAAATATGGGGAAAAAAGCCCCAAAAATGTACACTGTACCACTGAAAAGATTGGGGTTGGGAAGATTTTTCAAATGTTTTTGAAAGAAGTCTTTAGTTTAGTTTACTACTTTATTAATTCCAAAAGGGGCAATTGCAGTAGGGCATGGGCAGCACATCACAGTCTTCCCAAATGGACATAACAGCACATAACAAAAAATTGAATGCCACACACAGATAAATAAAAATAAAACGTCCACATAGTTGCAAGTTACAGATTGCAATAATACAAATTACACCAATACAGCATGCTTCACAGTAAATTCAGCCACTTCTAAAACTCTTAAATTATAAAAACACTTTATACTTGAAACTCTTGAAGCGGCTGCATTTATTTGATAAAAAATACAGTACAACACTAATTTTGTAAAATAGTGTTACAGTTTAATTGAACGGTTTTCTATATTCATATATTTTCAAATGTAATTATTCCTGTAATGGCAAAACTGAACTTTCAGCATCCATTACTCCGGTCTTCAGTGTCATATAATCCTTCAAAATTGTGTTTTTCAGGATTGTTTTATGAATAGAAAGTTCAGAAGAACTGCATTTAACAGTAACAGTTAAATGCACTTTTGTAACAGTCTGAATGTTTACTATCACTTTTGATCAATTTAATGCATTCTTGCAAATTAAAAGTATTTAGTCAAATAAATAAATAAATACAAAATCTTACTGACCCCAAACTTAAATTGTGAAGGATGGGAAAATTCAGGGTCCAGTTTTCCTGCTTTCAATACAAATATATTCATTTTAAATTGTTGTTATGCATGTTTGGTAAAAATGCATTATGCTTCTGCATGTTTTTGCAGTAATATGCAGAATCATTTGAATAAATAAGCATGTGAAATATGCATGCCACAGTGCAGCTGCAGAGTGCAAATCCATTGACATTGTGAATCCCAGAATATCAGTGCCAAGCATACAAAGTATAGACAGCAGTGACGCTGTTCAATACATGTGCGTCATTTACACTCTCCGCACAATTCACTTTCTTTAAGCAATTACAATTTCTTCACTGAAATGGAGCAGCACGTTAAATATACTTTTATATTGCAATAATTTCACATTCAATCTTCAAATTAATGTACAACCAACATAAAGACAGTATATTTTGGTCATTATTTTACTATTACTTGTTTTACACTAGAACATATTGTTAATATAGTCATCAAAAAGTTTTTTAAAACAACTTTCAGATTACAGAAATATGTTTTGTAGTTGTCTGAAGCAGAGATAAAGGGATTTCACAGACTACACTAGTTCAAATAATGTAATATGATAAAAGGCACACAAAATGATGAGACGTATGTGTGAGATGTTATTCTTTTGCAGTGTCTGTATCAGATTCATATTCTGTCTACACAGTCTAATCATTACACAAATGGGATGTCCGTCGTCCATTCCACACCTTTATCAGTATGTGTGTGTGTGTGTGTGTGCGTGCGCGCGTTTTTGTGACAAATGAGGACATAAATTTGTATAATGACAAGGGTATGACATAGGTATTACAAGGAGCAGGTGACTTTTCAGGACATTACCCCATGTCCCCACTTTTCAAAACGCTTATAAATCACAGAATGGAGCGTATTGAAAATCTGAAATAGCACAAAGTCTCCTGTGAGGGGTAGGTTTAGGGGTAGGGTTGGTAAAGGGCAATAGAATATAGAATATACAGTCTGTACAGTAGAAAAACCATTACGCCTATGGGATGTCCTCACTTTTCACAAAAACAAACCTGTGTGTGTGTGTGTGTGTGTGTGTGTGTGTGTGTGTGTGTGTGTTTGCGTGTGAGAAGACAAAGAGAGAGAGTGTCAGGGGGTGTTTTAGC
>NW_015505228.1:1760723-1783599 GCF_001515645.1 Sinocyclocheilus grahami
TACAGTCTTACAGTCTGTACAGTAGAAAAACCATTACGCCTATGGGATGTCCTCACTTTTCACAAAAACAAACCTGTGTGTGTGTGTGTGTGTGTGTGTGTGTGTGTTTGCGTGCATGAGGAAAAAAAGAGTGAGTGTGAAAGGGCGGTGTTTCCCTGTGTCAGTGCTCTGTGTCTCAGTCTCAACACGGCTCAGAGAATGCCACCATGAGCTTGAAACAGAAACTTAAGCCTGTAAGTACCATCCTTGCCTTGACCTTTATTTATCTCCTCTTCACCCACTCTCTCTTTTCTTACCTTCGCTGCTTTGTGTTTCTCTTTCACTCTGATTTTCACTTCCCACACCTGGTTGGGGAAAAAAATAGGTCAGGACCAGGATGGATTTGACTGACAGCTGATGCAACTCACATAGATCACTGTTAATGGTGTTGTTTCAGTGTCAGACTCTGTTGACTTTTTGTGACTTGTGAGACATACGCAAACCGAGACGTGTTTTTGCCTGAGGTCGCATCCCTTTATTTTGCCTCTCTCTTTATATCTTTGTTTTGTCTTATTGCCGTTCACCATGTGTTTGTTTTATTTGTAGTAGTGGCGTGTAATTACACGTCTTTGTTTGATTTTTGTTTGTTTTTCCATTTTTTGTTTAGTTTTTTAAATTCCCATTTACTGTGTTTGTTTTATTTGTCGTGGTTGCTTTAACATGTCCCTTTGTTTTGTTTTAGTTTGTTTTATCTTCATTTTTTGTTTTCTCTTGTTGACCATGTTTCTATTTGTATTAGCATGTGGACACATCCTTTCATGCACCACACTTTTGTTTTGCATGTTGAGGTGCAATGTTGCATGCTAAAAGCTGTTTTTTTTTCAGAGAGTGGTGGAATTTTATTTAATACAAACAACGTGTAGTATCAAAAAACACTTCATGGAAATGTTACACTGACCTTAGCTATACAAGATAAAGCTGTTTGTGAAGTTTTGCACAGTGCATGTTTTACTTTTGCGTATCTTTGTGTGTGTGAGAGTTTGTGGCTGTAGTCAGCATGCAGACAGTGAGAATGGATTTGCCTGGTTCCATCATTATGAAACAGAGTGCTACATTATATCAATAAGCACAGATATCTCGCTCCAGTGAATTTGTGTGTGTGCATGTGAGCGCCTTCTGTGATTAGGATCTCTCCAGCACATGGAACTGAATGTACATTCACACAGTGTGTTTGTGTGTGTGTGTGTGTCTGTGTGTTCGCAGACATGTGCAGACTGATAAGAAAGGATGTGACTCTACATGATGAGTACATGTTGATACTGTTACAAAATATGTATAATATATGCAGTGTTTTAAATATGGATAAGATACTCAAAGTGAGAATGGACATATTTGTTTTGAAGATTGCAGCTGTTTTGCGTGTGAGCTGTGAATGACAGTTTTCAAGGCTGCTGACTTCTTATTTTGCCACATGAAACTGAGCAATAAGACTGTGTGTGCTTGTGTGTGGGAAAGGTTTTGCTACTGCATGGGGAAGGGATGCCTCCCAATTGATAGCAAAATTCCACTGATAGCAAAATATGAAATAACTTGCCAATGCTGCGTGGGAAGAAGAAAAAAAAGATGAATAAACATATAAAATAATGTCTGAATGGATATCAAGATTTATGTGAAGTGCAGGGTTAGAGTTAGAGTACAGGAAATATTAGTAGCTCAGTATAAAAACAGTAGAAGTCTATGGAAAGTCCCCACCATAATCATTAATCTAGCATGTGTAAGTGTGGAATGATGTGTAATGACAGATAAGACTTTCTGAACAACTTACAACTTTTGGCAACAGCTATTTACACTGTGTTAAAAAAGGTTGTTTACACTGTGTGTAAATAGCGGTAGATACAGTTTGCACCATAAAGAGCAACGCATAGCATCTTGTTTGTGTTAGGTGCAAATACTCATAGACGCTATTCAGTACATAAAATAAAATGCTTTTTAACTAAAAGTTAAATATCTGAGCAGTGGTGGGCACAGTCAGTGAAAATCACATTAATAAACTGGTGACTACTCAACTTAACGGTGACGAGACTCTCTCGGGAATGCTTAATTCTGATTGGTCAGTCTTGATATTCATCAGTTAAATACTGCTGAATAATGGCAACACTGTATTATTGACCGCTTATCCTAAAACATGTACCCAACATAGCTGTACATACAGTCAGTCTTAGTACAGTCTTAGTTTTAGTTAACAATAACAATAATTGCACTTTTTTCACCATGCTAGTCTAAAATAAAAATAAAAATATTTTTAATAGATCTTTTTTGAACACAAGAATTTTTTCTTTATTCCTAAATTGATTTAGACAGGCAAGGGCAGCAGCAGTAACCTCTCATGTCGTGCTTTGACAACTAATCAGTGTGAGAGACTCTTTCAGCCTTTTTAGGTCTCATTTGGTTTGACCTGTTGGAAATGTTCCACACCCTCCCTCACCACTCCCTTTCCTGTCGATTTTTTTCTTTCTTTCTGTAAATTGGTGCATTTAGGCAGTTAAGCCTGTTTGTTCAACAATCCAGCTTTTTGTTCCCTTGGATTCAGAAAGCTGGCTTCATCCATCTATCCTGTACTGCTTTCTTTCTTACTTTAGATCCGGTGTGTTTGTATAGTATGTGTGTGGTAAAGATGACTGCAATGAAGTGTCTGGTTTTAGGTAGAGTCTGTGGAGTCTCTTCTGTTTCTGAAGAAACAGTTTTTCTGGGGATGTTGTGAGTCAGCATGACACCTTGGAGAACATGGACAAGGAGCCTCTCATTGTCGTACCGGTCAGTACAGACTGCAATTTATGCAGGATGCACATTAATGTTGTATTCAGAAATATTTGATGAATGTGTACATATGCAGAGGTATTTTCTCACGTAATTGCAAAGGATATGGCTAATAGACAGAAACATTTATCATACATTTCTGTGATGTCAGCTTGAATAGTTGGCAGGTGGTGGCATGTAAATAGGTAAATTGTTATTTGCTTAAATGAAGTCATTCATCTACTTAAACAAAGGCAATTCTGTGCTCTGACGTGCTAAAGAAAAGTAAAAACCCTGAATTACATTCATACAATCTGAAATGTGACACTGGAGCACAAAACCAGTCTTAAGTCGCTGGGGAATATTTTTAGCAATAGGCAAAAATACAATGTATGGGTCAAAGTTATTGATTTTTCTTTTATGCCAAAAATCATTTGGATATTAAGTAAACATCATGTTCCATTAGTATATTTTTTTAATTTCCTACCGTAAATATATTAAAACTTAATTTTTGATTAGTAATATACATCATTTGGACAACTTTAAAGGCGATTTTCTCAATATTTTTTTGCACCCTCAGATTCCAGATTTTCAAATAGTTGTATCTCGACCAAATATCGTCCTATCCTAACACACCATACATCAATGGAAAGCTTATTTATTCAGCTTTCAGATGATGTATAAATATAAGTCAATCTTCGTAAGGCTGTGATTTGCATTAGGTTGCCATGTGTGCTGAAATTTGTATAAAAGAAAAAGGAAGACTGACAAGCAAGTAATGCTGTGTGCATACTCATTTATCAGGAAAAAAAAGTGCAATACTAGGTTTGAGATTGTATTATTATTGTTTGAACATATTTGAATACCATGGCAACGTTATAGTCATTTACTGCTCTTTACTGTTTTGCTTACAAAATAGTTGTTTTCCATCCCAAAAGAACTCTTTCAGATTGACCAACTTTTTCCACATGACTGATGTTCAACGATCAACTTGTAGTTTCCATGGCAACCACTGGCTCGTCTGTGTGCAGTAATCATGGGCTGCTAATGGTGTATTAAAGGAGTGATTTTCTATTGGGGAAAAGCTCAAGCACAAAATAGGTCTCAGTGTGAAATAGTTCAGCAGATACATACTGTATGTGGCCCACTGCTTCCTGCATACTTGTTTCATAAAAATACTTGTTGCATAATGTCTTTTATTTTGGTTCTGTTTATTTGGTCATTTATTTTTGGGGCTTTTTGTCTCTTTATTAGACAGATGGTACATTGAAGTTTTTCTTTCTTTCATTCTTTAAAAAATAAAGGTTCTTTTTTGGCATCTGTGGTTCCATAAAGAACATTCATGGAATCTTTCCATTGCACAGAACATTGTTTATAGTGGGAAACGGTTCTTCAGATTATTCAAATGTTTTTCGCACTCAGAAAACTGGTTCTTTTAAGAACTGTTGACTGAAAGGTTCTTTTGTGGAGCCAGAATGGTTCTTCTATGGCTTTGTTATGAAAACCCCCTTTTGGATCCCTTGTTTTTATGAGCCAGTGGTTGATCTTTAATCATAGTAGAGGGAGATAATGGAAAGCTGTAGGGACGTGACAGAGGAGGCTGATCCAGACCCCATTGCAGAGCCTCTCAGTAACACAATACAAACTCTAGCTATTAATGTCTGAGAGTGTGTGCATTCGTAGTTGACCGTGAATGGTGAAGGGTGGATGTCAATAACATCAAATGCCATTGTTTTTTGACTGAACATCATGACGTCAAACCTGTGCCATCGGAGCCATGTTAACTGAATCTGGAATCTATCTCCAATCTGTGTTTTTGTCCTAAATTACTACGGTACACCTCTAAGTGTTTATTCAGACTATTGTAAATCTGTCAGTGACTCATCCATAAACAGAGAGAAGTTGCAGGGTTCTCCAGCTGCAATGTTCTTCTGCACTTTTTTTTTATTAACTGCTAGAGCGCCATAGTTGCATAGTGTACCTTTAATTTTTCCTCTGTTTCTCACACAAAACTATTGTGTGACTTGAGTAGCACACAAGTCATATGGTCTTTTATTATGATATATTTATTGTGTGTTTAGTTAATTCTTCTTTTGTGTTTTATGAATGAAGTAACAGCGTACCGGTTTGGAGGGAGAATATAATGACACACTCTTCATTTGGATTGGTTCTTTTTCCTATAGTGTTGCATTTGCACCACTTTCAAGCAGTGTGGTCGATTAACAGAGACAGACCCCCTGTGGCGCATTTCTTCACTCTGTGCCCTTTAAAATTTGATCTGGTCTTAGGATGTGGCTGCTGCCCTTCCTTTTAATAATGGCACATGTGAAGAGGAAGAGGAGACTTAAGCACTGAAGAGCAAAACATGAAAGATGAACAGATGTCTGCATTTCACACAGAGTCTATATATCTCTAAAGCTTGTGCGGGTTGAAATGGGATTTGACAATACAGTTCAGAGCATTGAGTGAAATGTCTATTTCTTTAAAATGCCATCAAGATATAATCTGGTGTGTTTTTTTGGGTCTATTGAGGTATCTTCTGACATTTTGTACTGTCACTCATAGACTTAACCTCGTAGTGGGCATGTTTGTTTGTATAATTGCACTTGTTTTGGGGACTGAATCATTGTACTAGATAATTCTGCATTCACAACACTAACTAGGTTTCCAAAAAGTTGCGAATTCTTCACTGTTTCCATCCCATGTGTTTAAGGGAATAAAATCGTCACTTCTTGGGAAACTGGTGAAAAGTATTAAATGCCTGTCTCTTTTTTTCCTATATGCGCCTCAGAGCGCGCAGACGAAATGCAATAACAAACGCTGTCATGTTATCTTGTGTTCAGTTGCCTGATGTTTGGGAACACAGTCGTGCGAGACAGTTAGAGACAGGGACGTGATAATACCAAATAATTTTGATGAAGGACTTTGGCTCAGGCATTTCAAAATTATTAAATAACATTTGAGATGGTGTGCAATGAGATCGGTGTGCTGGTTAGTTCAGTTATCCAAGCACAAGGTCTGTTGTGGTAAAGTCAAATGACTGTTTTGGAGAACGTGTTTTTATTGAAGTTTATGCGCATGTCTTGTTATTGGATTAAAAAAAAATTCAGCTCAATTGAGTGCATAAGCTTTTTATGCGCATCTTGGCACTTCCATCCTGTGCTTTTTATGCAATATCTCAAAATTTGCATAAAAATAGGTAAATGGAAACATAGCTATTGTCACTAATGTCATGCTTTTAAGAACCCTTCAAATAAAATCATCTACTTGAAAACATCTACTAATGAAATAAAATGCAACTTATGTATCCACAAATTTCACTTTAATATTAATTTTTAGTAATTATGTTATGTACTTTTGTCATGTTTATTAGCTTTTTTAAATATTACTATTTAAATTTTATTTTTTTATTTAAATTTTTTTTAAATGAATTTAAAAATTATATATTTTTTAATGTTTCTAATGTAATATTTACTTTTTATTTTATTTCTGCTTTATTTCAATTAGCAAAAACATTTGTAATAGTTTAAGTTGTTGTTGTTAACAATAACAACCCTGTCCAGATGGTGTAGTTATAATATCTGCCAGCAAAACTGTCGGCTAGTGGTCCATGCTAACCACATATATATATCGAAATTCAATTAAAAACACCCCTCTCTTTCATTCTCTCCCCAGGTACTGTCACTCGGAGCAGATGTGCTTCCTGAGTACAAGCTTCAAGCTCCACGCATCCACAAGTGGACGATCCTCCACTACAGCCCGTTCAAGGCAGTGTGGGACTGGATCATCCTGCTCCTGGTGCTCTACACGGCCGTCTTCACGCCCTACTCGGCCGCCTTCCTCCTCAATGAGCAGGAGGACGAGAGGAGGCGCACCTGCGGCTATACCTGCAACCCCCTCAACGTAGTGGACCTGGTGGTGGATGTCATGTTCATAATCGACATCCTCATCAATTTCAGGACCACTTATGTCAACCACAACGACGAGGTGGTCAGCAATCCCACTCGCATCGCTCAGCACTACTTCAAGGGCTGGTTCCTCATAGACATTGTGGCCGCCATTCCCTTCGACCTGCTCATTTTCAGAGCAGGTTCAGATGAGGTGAGGGCTGTGACATGCTCACTAGGTGGTATATTAATCAATATTATGTTTCAAATGCACAGCTAGAACAGAGCGTACAATTGTTAAACCTTCTAAATTTATAAGAACCTTTTAGAATAATCAATGAATCATCTAGAATATTGATAGCAGTGTAATAATGTTGATTGCGCTTATTATTCTGAACGTTCTATCGACCTGTAGATGCTGCATTATTGATGATGTATACAGTAAAGGTGAAGGTCACTTCCACAAAATAGGGCTGGTGTCATTTTAAATATTATCATACAATGGTTCTTACTACTTAACGAGTACTGAAGTATGTGATTTGAAATCTGCCATTTATCTCATGAAAAACAGAGACTGATCATGGTCATTTATTTTTCTTTTATATAGTGTATAAGTATATCATTCTATAATATATAAAGAGAACAGTTTAGAAGTTAACATACTGGAAGTATTATTAATCTTTTTTTCCATGAAACACAAAAGGTGAAATTTTAAATAACATCCTAATCACTCTTTTCTATATAAAGAAAGGGAAGAAAAATGACAAAAAAGCATCATAAAAGTATCTTCTGACTTGTGAACCTAATTATAAGTCTTCTTAAAGGGATAGTTCACCTGTTAATAAAAATTCTGTAATCATTTACTCACCTTCAAGCTGATTTAAACCTATCTTTCTTCTGTGGAAAATAAAAGATGTTTTGAAGAATAGAATGAAGAAACAGTTGATGGTCCCCATTGACTTCCATAGTATGGGGGGGAAATCGGGACCATTCACTGTTTGGTTACCAGCATTCTTCAAAATGTCTTCTTTTTTGTTCAGCAGAAGATAGAAATTCTTGCAGTAAATGATGACAGAATTTTCTCTTTTTTGGGGTGAGCTTTCCCCTTAAACCATATGATAGATTTGTGTGAGGAACAAATCAAAATCTAAGTCTTGAATCTCAGAGTTTGTGAACAAATCATTCTTTTCGTGAGTCGAATCTTTTTTAATGAATCTTTTGTTCATGAATCATACTGATCCATTCTTCAATTCAGCTTACTGACTCAATGACTTCAGTTCACAGCTCACTAGAGGAAAAATGATTGGTGAATAGTGATTTGTTCCTCACGTAAAGCCATGCAATCACTTCAGAAGTCTATTTAACATGACTTTTTGATGGTTTTTAAAGGGGTCCTATTATGCTTTTTCACATTTTCAACTTTAGTTAGTCTGTAATGTTGCTGTTTGAGCATAAAAAAAGATCTGCAAAGTTACAAAGCTCAAAGTCCACTTCAAAAGGAGATATTTTATTTAACAGAAATCACTTTTCAAAAACTACAACGAACGACTCGTTTGGACTACAACGCATATTTTCCAGGATTTGTGATATCACAAAGATCGACGAATGGGACGAGACCTGGTTGAGCTGCACTAGAGAAGGCAACGAGTGTTATCACTATGTCAGAGACACACTAGCTTTCCCAAGGCAGACAGAACTTAGAGTGGTTACAATCATCCGGGTTTAAATCGCGCTCAAACTGATTTGATTTTGACGCAATATTTACACTGAAGCTCGCAGGCGGCTATGGTAAGGGGCGTGACATTTCCTGACAAGGCACCGAGTGCTGCCAATCACAACACACACTGGCCCAGCTAACCAATCACAACACACACTGGCCCAGCTAACCAATCACAGCACACACTGGCCCAGCTAACCAATCACATTTCGTATTTCAGAAGGTGGGCCTTCGTTTGATTCAGGAACTATTTGAGTCGTTCATGCCAGACTGGGGAGAGAGGTGTTGTAATAATGTAAACTATGTGAAAAAATAATGTGTTTTTCGAACAATGTAGTATGAGAGCCTGTTCTAGTACACCCCCAAAACAAAATCAAGACTTTGTAAAAGAGCATAATAGGACCCCTTTAAGTTTGACAGCTCAAGTCCTTGTTAAGTTTTATTACATGTATAGAATGTGGAAGGGCTTCTTCAGCGATTCCCCTTTTGTGTGCCATGGAAGGAGGTCATAAATATAATTCTGTCGCAATCATGCAGACTAAATAAAAATGCAAACTAATGTATCCTCTCAAACTCGTCCTTCCAGCCTCAAACCACGACTCTGATTGGTCTTCTGAAGACTGCGCGGCTGCTGCGATTGGTACGAGTAGCGAGGAAACTGGACCGTTACTCTGAGTATGGCGCGGCAGTGCTCTTCCTTCTCATGTGCACCTTTGCCCTCATCGCTCACTGGCTGGCATGCATCTGGTACGCCATTGGCAACGTGGAGCGCACCAGCTCTGCCCGTATTGGAGGCATGAAGATCGGCTGGCTGGACAACCTGGCTGACCAGATTGGCAAACGTTATAATGACAGCGATTCCTTCTCCGGCCCCTCTATCAAGGATAAATATGTAACTGCACTGTACTTCACCTTCAGTAGTTTGACCAGCGTGGGATTCGGAAATGTCTCTCCCAACACCAACCCTGAGAAGATTTTTTCCATTTGTGTCATGCTCATTGGCTGTAAGTGCACTACATTCATTATCTATATGTGACACTGGACCACAAAACCACTCTTAAGTCGCTGGGGTATATTTGTAGCAATAGCCAAAAATACATTGTATGGGTCAAAATTATCGCTTTTCCTTTTATGGCAAAAATCATCAGGATATTAAGTAAAGATCATGTTCCATGAAGATATTTTGTAAATTTCCTACCATAAATATGTTAAAACTTAATGTTTGATTAGTAATATGTATTGCTAAGAACTTCATTTAGACAAATTTAAAGGCGATTTTCTCAATATTTTGATTTTTTTTTTGCACCCTCAGATTCCAGATTTTCAAATAGTTGTATCTCGGCCAAATATAGTAATTTCATAACAAACCATGCATCAGTGGAAAGCTTATTTATTCAGCTTCCAGATGTATAAATCTCAATTTCGAAAAATGGACCCTTATGACTGGTTTTGTGGTCCAAGGTCACATATTAGGCATGACAACTAAGGCTTCACTGGGAACTTCAACAACTTAAACATTAATATACATTACCATACAAAGGTCTGTGGTCATTAAGATAGTTTTGATTGCAAATTGGACTGAAAGATTGACTTATGTTCAGTAAAAAAAAATTTATTTTAATTTTAATTTTCATATTTTCTCAGCTACTATTGACATATGCTACTGTTTAAAAGTTTTGTAGTCCTGAAGTTTTTGTAATAGACATTATTATTTAATTCACCAAGGGCACATTAAATTAATCAAAAGTGACAGTAAAGTCCTTTTATTTTACAAAAAAATTATATTTCAAATAAATTATTTTGAACTTCATATCCATCAAAGAATCTTGAAAAACAAGTTTTCAACTGATAATAATGAGAAATGTTTCTTGAGCTGCAAATCAGTATATTAGTAATTTCTAAAGGATCATGTGACACTGAAGACTGGAGTAATGGCTGCTGAAAATTCAGCTTTGCATCACAAGAATAAATTACATATTAAAACAAACATTAAAATAGAACAGTTATTTTATGTTGTGATCATATTTCTGAATATTACTGTTTTTACCATATTTTGATCAAATAAATGCAGCCTTGGTGAGCATAAGATATTTTATTCAAAAACTTCTTACTGATCCCAATCTTTTAAATGGTAGTGTATATATTATAAAAAAATCTTATTTTACAAAAAAATTATATTTCAAATAAATTATTTTGAACTTCATATCCATCAAAGAATCTTGAAAAACAAGTTTTCAACTGATAATAATGAGAAATGTTTCTTGAGCTGCAAATCAGTATATTAGTAATTTCTAAAGGATCATGTGACACTGAAGACTGGAGTAATGGCTGCTGAAAATTCAGCTTTGCATCACAAGAATAAATTACATATTAAAACAAACATTAAAATAGAACAGTTATTTTATGTTGTGATCATATTTCTGAATATTACTGTTTTTACTGTATTTTGATCAAATAAATGCAGCCTTGGTGAGCATAAGATATTTTATTCAAAAACTTCTTACTGATCCCAATCTTTTAAATGGTAGTGTATATATTATAAAAAAATATTTTGTTTGCACCATGCTCTTGGCTGATGATAATCTTTGTTCTTCTTTATTTCCAGCCCTGATGTATGCCAGTATCTTTGGCAATGTGTCAGCTATAATTCAGAGGTTGTACTCAGGCACAGCTCGCTATCACACTCAGATGCTACGTGTGAAAGAGTTCATCAGGTTCCATCAGATCCCAGGAGGACTTCGACAACGACTAGAAGAGTACTTCCAGCACGCCTGGTCCTACACTAACGGCATTGACATGAACGCTGTGAGTTACAAGCACACACATAAACTCTAAATATACCTGAAGTAATACATGTACTTTTATATACTGCCCGATGTAATGTTCAAAGTATGGTGAGAGGGCTTCCGGACCCCTCATATGTGTTATGAAGCAGCCATAAGAATAAATCGTTTAAATTTTTTTTTTGATTTATACTTAAAATGCTACCTTTTAACCCTTAGTCAATTTATGGGGTTTAATTCAAATGTAAAAAATATTGTACATCTGTAAAGTTGCATAATGTTGTCGTTTTCTCACATGTCCTGCTACAGGTGTTGAAGGGTTTTCCGGAGTGTCTGCAGGCTGACATCTGTCTGCATCTGAACCGCAGTCTGCTGCAGAACTGTAAGGCATTTCGGGGGGCGAGCAAGGGCTGTCTGCGGGCTCTGGCCATGCGTTTTAAGACCACTCATGCCCCACCCGGTGACACTCTGGTGCACAGTGGAGACGTATTAACCGCACTGTATTTCATCTCCCGTGGCTCCATAGAGATCCTCCGAGAGGATGTGGTCGTGGCCATTTTAGGTTTGACTACTTTCTAGTTTTGTCCGTTTTATATTTTGATTTTCTTTATTTCAACCCACTCCAGCTTGAAAACTAGAACTTGCTGCCTTAACTTTAGTAAACGCAAAGAGATTTTTTTGTGTGATTTGAGCTTGATACTTCACATTTATTGTTTTGCTCAGAAAGCTGATGTAACTGTATCTTGTTTTTTGATTTTTGTATCCTGTATCTTGCTTTTTTTTCATTTATTTCAGCTTACAATACAAAAAAATTGAGATTTATACAGTATCTCCTGAATAAATAAGCTTTCATGATACTTCACATTTATTGTTTTGCTCAGAAAGCTGATGTAACTGTATCTTGTTTTTTGATTTTTGTATCCTGTATCTTGCTTTTTTTTCATTTATTTCAGCTTACAATACAAAAAAATTGAGATTTATACAGTATCTCAAAGCTGAATAAATAAGCTTTCCATTGATGTATAGTTTGTTAGGATAGGACAATATTTAGCCGAGATACAACTATGTGAAACAATCTGGAATCTGAGGGTGCAAAAAAATCCTAAATATTGAGAGAATCGCCTTTAAAGTTGTCCAAATGAAGTTTTTAGCAATGCATATTACTAATCAATAATTAAGTTTTGATATATGTATGGTAGGAAATTTACTAAATATCTTCATGGAACATGATCTTTACTTAATATCCTAAATAATTTTGGCATAAAAGAAAAATCAATCATGTTGACCCATACAATGTATTTTTGGCTATCGCTACAAATATACCCCAGCGACTTAAGACTGGTTTTGTGCTCCAGGGTCACATATTTGTAATTGTAATTGACACCAGAACAGCTTTCTATTTTAAATGCAATTTATAAAATCTAATTTTCAGTATCACATTTCTTCAGAAATCATTCTAAAATGCTGATTTGGTGCTCAAGAAACATTTCTTACTATTATCAATGTTAAAAACAGTTGTGCTGCTTAGTATTTTTGTGGAAACCGTCTTTTGTTTGTAATATACTTTGATGAATAGAAAATTTAAATCAACAGCATTTATTTCAAATAGAAACTATCTGTATTATTATCTGAATTATAAAGGGCTTCCTTGTCACTTTTGATCAGTTTAATGCATCCTTGCTAAATAAAAGTATTAATCATTTCTTTAAATATTTGACACCAAACGTTTGAATGGTAGTGTATGTATTCCAGTGAAATTTACAAACACATTGCCTTATAAAAGTTAAAACAATGACTGGAGATTAATACTCAGAACTAAAAGGATTGTATCATAGAGGATCATGCTGCTGTTCCTGTTTTCTAGGGTGGTCCATCACGTCAGCAGTGTAGGGACCCAAAAAAACTGTACACTTACTAAAGTGCAGCTTTATAGTGCCCCTTAGTGGTTGAACTCTTTTAAATGTTGTATTAATACTCAGCATTACATGAAGCCTATTTGGCACCCAAATGTGATCCTATTCTTCTATATTTCTCCTCTAATAATTCCAACTTCTGCCTCTCTTTCTGTTTCCACTGTAGGTAAGAATGATATTTTTGGGGAGCACATCAGTCTATATGCCAGGCCGGGGAAATCAAGTGCGGACGTGAGGGCTCTGACGTACTGTGACCTGCACAAGATCCTCAGAGACGACCTGCTGGAAGTGTTGGACATGTACCCCGATTTCTCCGACAGCTTCTGGAGTAACCTAGAGATCACATTCAACCTTCGAGATGTAAGCCACTCAAACTCGCACAATACAGAGGAACTAAATGTGTGTTTTGGACAACAGCGAGTTATTATTTGTGTTTCTGTACATGTTTTCTGTAATTATGTGAGTTACTGAAGCTTGTGTGTATCAGGCAGACAGAGTCATGCATGCAACCCCAAGCGAGGACTCAGACTGTGGGTACCGTCGACCCAGACATCGGAGGAACCCCTTACAGCGAAATCGACCTGGTAAGTGTGCTAATCTAGTCCAAGAGGGACACAAAAATGATACAACATACTATTCTGATCTCTCTTCTCTCTTAAATCACTAAGATGGGATGGACCGAGATGGGATGGACACGTACCCAGTCCAGTCCTGTTCGCCTGTGGGCAACCACCGGGGGGCAATACCGCTCTCTCACTGGGATGAGTTATGCAGCAATACCAGTGCTGCTTCCTTGTCCAGTGAGGAGGACATGAAGCCCCTGGTATCTGGCCGAGGGGAAATGTACTCACCAGGGACAGAGATGCAAGAATACTCCCCTTCTGCAGTCAGCCTAATGCCCCCCGACAACAGCACAGCTTCTGCCATGGGAGGACCACTGGGAGGGACACATCCGTGCACAGGTAGCAGGATTGGGTTTGATGCCTCCTAAACCATAGAAGGCTGAACGTATTATCAGCCCAAGTTCATGAAAAATATGCACCTGTGGGGACCTTTTTGCAAAAAGGGGTTCGCAGCAGTTCAAAAGTGAAATGTCTAGTGAGTGGTACTAAAAGGCGTGTTTAATTTTCTCAGATCAGATCAATGTAAATGGGTAAATAATAATAGTTTTTTGCATTTACATGCAAGCACGTATTGCAGCAGTTTGGAAATAAAATGTCTGGTGAGTGGCGCTAAAAAGTTAATGCTCTATTGCGTTCAAAAAAATATGGTACCACGCATAGATATGTAGGTAGTTGCCTGTGTGTCTGCAGTAGTTAGACGCATGTACATATCTATGTCTGCAATAGACAAATAAGCAGATGATTTCGCTTAACTAACACCGTACAACAAGAAGAAGGCATTAGCTTAACATCGAAAGTCACTACAGTTTAAAAACCTGTAATACTGAGTTAATTCATATTAAAAACACAAATCAACACATTCTTACCTGTTAAAGTTTATCCAATTTCTCAAATTTTGGTGGTTTTTGCAACCAGAGGCTGCGCAATGTGGTGGCGTCCTGAAAAAATCCTGATTTTTATTGTGAGTGATGACACATTGACCGTTCCAAGATGGTGGATGCGTCGACGTGTCAGGAACAGTGACTTCTACCTATACATATACCAAGCAAACCAAGCCCTAAACTCAAACGATGGTGCTAAAGAAAACTTTTTGCTAAAGCAATTGTGCCATTTCACCTTATTTCTACATAGCTTTTTTTTGTCAAACTGTGTTTCATAAAATTTGTACCCAAGCTCTCCGCATTACAATTGCAGCATTGTATCAGGTGCGCTAACGAGCAAGTTTACTATGTCAGAAAAGCTGGGTATGTGGTGCAAATATTAAAATATTTTACAAATCATGCACTATAAGTGGTTTACAGCTGATATCATAGTATAGTGCAAGGAACCATGCAAAAATGAACATTTCACATTCATTAATTGATAATCTGCCCCTTTATTTAAAATTTGTATGAAAATAAATAAAGATTGTTGGTGTTTTACTGCCACAAGTGTTCATTTCAACTGGAATGGCAGCAAATTGTATGTACATTTTTGGAGTTTTAAACTTGTAAAAATGTACGTATGTAGTTTTTTTCCAGTGAGCCTGGGTTGCATAATATGCCATGCCATGCGAAGTTTAAGTACTGTATAAGTTCGGCATACGTCACCAAAGAGAAGTCTGTCATTTCACTGGAAGATCCAGTTATGACATTTTCATTGAAAATTGCAATGTCAAAACATGTTTAATCATATAAACATATAAAAACCTAAGACATGCATTTAAAAAGTAGACAGGATGAATTTTAATTTCATGCCAACTTTAAAAGTATGCAATTTACCATAGCCAGCCAGTATGAACGTTTTGTAATTGGTAGAAGTATGCAAATTGGTGTTTAGCTACTGGTTATTTTTTATCTGCAATGTATGATATTTTATAATCATTTTAGTCTTCTCCATATTTAACTTGTCTGTTACTCTGTATCTTTCTGTTCCTCTTGATCTTTTCACTCATTCTTCATCCATACAGCGGCTCCTCTGAACGTGTCAGGGTTATACGGCTGTTTGCCCGACCGCAGGACCAGTCAGTACTCAGAGAGTCAGAGACGTTCCTCTGCAGTGCAGGCCTGCTACCACCATCACAGCCCCTGTGTTGAGGACAGACCGAGTCGGCTGCAGGCGCGTCTGGAGCTGCTGCAGTCGCAACTCAACAGGTCCGATATCCAGATGATAAAAAAACAAGCTTATAATGGCAAAGTCTGCGTTTGTCTTACAACTCCACTTTTCTCTCTCTCTCTCTCTAAAGACTGGAGACCAGGATGACGGCTGATATAAATGTGATCCTGCAGTTGCTGCAAAGGCAGATGGCACCTGTACCCCCTGCCTACAGCGCTGTTTCCCCTGAACTGCTGGCCCACCACGCTCATCCTACCAGCCTGTACACCTCAGCAACGCACAGCACTATGCCATCTTTACAGATCAATGACAGTTCATCACCTGGAAAGGTAGGTTATCACGTGAGCAGTGAGAGAAGAACGTTGGTTTGTAAACCACTTATACTACGGGGCCGTTGAATGCTTGAATCTGATTGGCTGACAAACGTTCCGAGGTGTGCAATTATTTTCAGGGAAACGCACGGCGAACGTAGTTCCAGGCAGCTCTCTTGACCTCATTACAGTTCCATATCACTTTGCATAGTTAACTGTAATAACGGAAATTAGCATACAGTACCTATACAGCACACAGGAATTACTGCAATCACACGTGCTCGCACACGCACACTACGGTCACGCAGTTTGCACAAAAAGGTGTTGTCAGCGCTGCCCTGACGATTTATCAGTTAGCCCGTGTAGCAACTTAAAGGCTACACATGACATTTCTCACTAGCGAGGTAATAACAGCTCTGTTTAGAGACGCTGCTGCAGAACACTGTTGAGGGACGCACAGAGGTAGCCTAATTCACACAAGCTCTCTCTCTCTTTCTTTCTCTTTCCCTGTGTGTCTCTGTCTCTCTCGCTCTCTTTCTAATAAATTCATTAATAACATCAACGGCTCAAGCCTCCATTAGCTTTAAAATGACGTTTTGAAACTAGCAAAAGAGGCGTTGGATGCGATGCGGAAGAAATAATCCTACTCACAATAGCGATTTAAGTACAAAAACCAGACAAATCCCTTTAAATATATCATCTGATCGATGTCTTGAGGTGTGGTAACCGTAGTATAAGCGGAATAATTGACTCCGGGCCGTTGAATTATTACAAAAAATACGGCCCGTCGTCAATTATTCCTTACACATTACATAGATGAACAGCAGCTGTGTAATTCCAGAAGCAGTATCCACCTTATTTCTCAGTAATGCGCTGTAGGGAAATAACGAGAAGAATAACAAAGTGCAGTAAACTGTAAAACTGTTTGCACTACAAACCACTGTCTTCATAATTAAGATAATACATTCAAATAATATGGACACACCTTTTGCAATATCAAGCAGCAAAACAAGTTGTTTCGTACAGCTAAAAATAGCTGGAAGCAGACGAGTCCGCAAGCCAGATACATTAAATTTACAAATTATCAGTGGCGACTCGTCGGGAAAAAATAGGGTGGATAAGGAGGACAAAACAGACCACTCATATAAAAATGAATATGCTGGATGTATATGACCTGATATACTTGAATAGCAGGCTAAGATAATTGTTACTATAAACATTAAACATGTTTTTGAAAATGTTAAAAAATGTGCTTTTAAATTGTCGTTTGTACTAAAGCTAAAATAAATTATTGAAATATACAGGTGCATCTCAATAAATTAGAATGTCGTGGAAAAGTTCATTTATTTCAGTAATTCAACTCAAATTGTGAAACTTGTGTATTAAATAAATTCAATGCACACAGACTGAAGTAGTTTAAGTCTTTGGTTCTTTTAATTGTGATGATTTTTTTATTGTTTTTTTTTATTGGTCTTATGAAGTATTCTAATTTGTTGAGATAGTGAATTGGTGGGTTTTTGTTAAATGTGAGCCAAAATCATCACAATTAAAAGAACCAAAGACTTAAACTACTTCAGTCTGTGTGCATTGAATTTATTTAATACACAAGTTTCACAATTTGAGTTGAATTACTGAAATAAATGAACTTTTCCACGACATTCTCATTTATTGAGATGCACCTGTATATATATTAATAAACTAAATTATAAAACCTGAAGGGTAACTTGATTAACTTGGAAATATTTCTTATATTTCTATCTCTGTACTACATATTTTTATTCTATTCTATTCATTTTTCACAAAACTATATATATATATTGTAACAAAACTATATTATATTATTATTTTATCTTTCATGCAGATTTCAGGTTTTATTTCTTACTGTTAAAAACGTGGGCTGTCAATAGAATAAAATCATTTCATGATTTTTCATGACAAAAAATAACTAAAACAATTAATAACAACAAAAAAACTTTTAGATTTTTTTTAAATAAAAAAATAACAATAAATAACATTACACACATTTAATTAAAAAAAACGCATTACAAAAATGTATTAAAAATGCATTTTCTCTCAAATTTCCTGCAGATCCCCTAGCACTTTCTTGCAGGCCCCCGGGAGTCTAGAGACCCCACTATTAAAACCCCTGCTGAACAACCTCTTTTTTAGAGAATAATTTTTTTGGTAGATTTCCAATTTTCGTGTTCAAGTAGATAGGAGCTTTACTTGCTTACATGACTAGTGTTACCAAGATGGCGACGTGTAAACTGATATTGGTAATATAATGATTGTCACCAACTAAGATATTTGTCACAGTTAGAGTCACCTCCGTCGAGCTAGGTGGGCGTGGTTTCAGCAACCAGCTCCCGCCTCTTTGCCCATTTTTGATTATCCAGGAGTGACGCGCTGCCAAGATGGCGACGGCAGGCTCCGCCTACTTTAGGCTTCAAAACCACTCTTCGGAAACCTACGGGTGACGTCACGGACACTACGTCCATGTTTTTATACAGTCTATGGTTCTTACATTATCAGCAGTCTAGATGAATCTTTGTAGTCAACTTGTTGCATGTCTGTATTGAACCGGACCTGTTTTATCCACAGAGCCCAGACTTGGACAGCTTCAAAGAGAAGTCTCCAGACTCTTTGTCCAGTGGGATCCATCTAACAGTTGCCTCCAGTGACACCATGTCCATGTCCCCAGAGACAGAGCTGGCTGTGCCCACAGGACTGAATCCCACCGGAGAGCCTCATCTACAGCCCCCCGGACTGCTGTGTAGAAGCCTACGCTTCCCTTCGCTCCCGGACAGTCTGGAGAGTCCGAGCACGCTGGAGGGATCACCAGATATCCAGAGGCACCTGTCCGATCCAGTCTTACCTGGAAACTAGAGGCCAAAAACAGACTACTGTCCGTTCTGAGACGCATATGTGCTTTCCCTTTTCAAACAGCTCAATATTTCACTTTTGCAATAAAATGTATTCATGCTACTTAGTTAAAAGGGCGTCCAGTAGAGAAACCGGTGACTGTAGATTTCTCTGAAGCTCTGAGGTGTTTTGTCTCATATCCCTTCTCATTCAGAGCAGGATTTTTTCCTCTGATGCGAGAGTATTTGGTAACACCTCTCGACTTTTGTGTCATTGAATATGAAGAGAAGCACAGTGGCCAATAAAGACAGTCAAAGAGAAGATACTACATTATGATGACCTTCCACAATCATGTAATAATTGTACATTTTTGTCTGTCTGTTTGAGGTTTGTCATTACATACTAAACCTCATCTTGTCTTCTTATGTCCGCTTCTTATGTCCTGTTGGATCCTCTGAGGAAATGACAATGTATAATGAATTGCTTGTGTGTACTGATATTGCAAACGTGCAAAATGTTCTTTTCCGTTTATAGATTTTCTAATGATATACTATTATAAATATATATATTTTTGTGTCAGGTTAGGTGTTTGACCCAAATCTAATGTATTAGCCTATTACATCAAATGACATTATGACTGGCACAAATATGAAGCGTTGTATATTTGGATTCATAGTTACCAAATAGGCATGAATTCAGGGTTATGAAATTATATTTCTCACTCAAGTGGTTATTTTAACTGCTGATGGGTGGTGTGACTGTGTGTTAAGATGTGGGATCTTTTGGAAATGTGATCATTGAATCTGAAAGAGAAGACTACTCAATCTTGACGTTCTGATTGGAGAAACTTTTTTGTGGTGAAATCAGTGTAAAGTTTGTTTTACCTCTGCAACGTAAGCAGATGAATGTATGGAAAATGATTGGAAACCTTTATTGGACTGTGAAGGTTTCCAAAAGCACACACTTTTTATTATTATTACTATTTTTTAGATTAAATGTTATTTATAACGAAGTGCTAATGTTGCACTGGGTTCAAGATATCAATATTCTTGGTCTCTTTTTCATCATTTTTTAGTTTTAGGGATCCACTGATATTAAAATGCTCAATACTAACAAGCTAATAATTATTTTAATGTTATAAGCAGTGTTATTTTAGTATTTTTATATACTATTATAGTATTTTTCAGTGCTAGCATCTCTGGTTATAAATAATAATTATCTAATATTCTAATCTGTAGTATAAAAATGGCTATTCTTTTAGAAATTTGCCAAATTTTACATTTAACAGTTCATAAAAATAAACGTAGTGAGCATTATTAGATGGCAAATTTAATCAGAACACAGAAATAAAGGAAATGAGCATGCCGAATTAAATATCCAATATCTAACCACTAAAATAATCTCTAATATAATCAGCCAATAACCAGTTTTGCCTTGATACATTGTACACCCATAAAAATTAGTTGGCTGGCCTTTACATGATTAATGAACACAGAAAGCTTTATGAAAGAACAAGAGTTTATTAAGTGAGTTTATTAATAGAAAAGCATCATGGCTGGACACACACGGAACTACTTACATTTAAACACTCCATCTAAGAGTGTGAGGTGAGGATGAGGATCCCACACAGCCTCGCAGATTCACTTTTGATTCGACCGAAAGGTGTGGCGTTACTACTACATCATATTTGTGTAACAACAGAACAGTTTCATGGACCGACCAAATGACTCGCAATGCAAAGTTATTCTGGAAAAGTGACACTTTTGTCCTACCTTGTACATAATAATTATATATGTATACAGTACACATTTCACTTCGAGCACAAGCATGCTGAAAGGGGATTAACTTTTTTTAATGAAAAAGAACATGGGGAAAAATATAACAGGAACTCTAAGTAATGCATCTTTAAATGGAAAAGACATTGCCCACTCAAACATTGACTTCAACAGCGCAACTAACCGCTTTGTGAGATGTGAGCGTGTCTGAGGTACAATTATGAATGTTTTGCAGTGACGTCAAGCATTTTATCTCCATACTATCCTGTATTTAACAATTTCCAGGGATACAAAAAAAAATGGCACCTTCCTGAAATGAAAAAAAAAAACCCCCGGGATCTGAAGTTCAGAGGACCTTTAAAATTGTGTTAATCTTTGAAGTAAGTAATTACATCTTAATAAAATGGTAGTTTTGTATTGTCCATATTGGCAATTTTACATCTTTCTGATCCTAGTTTTCAAAAATGTTTTTTACCGGTTAAAGATAGTTTAAGATCCCATTATGAGGACTCTGGGACACCGGCAAGTAGGAAAACAGACAAATATGATATATTGTGCAGAAACACAGATACTCATTCACACGGCTTCATTCTCCCAGACAAAAGTTGCACACACATTGTTCAGACTGTTGTTCCCATAGGCCCGTTCATACGGTTTCCCGCTTGAAACCCGCAGACCTCAGGAACTTTAGAAAACAAGTCTCTGCTCCATGAAAGACTCTCTTCCAGCAATGCTGCCCGCAGGAAGCACAGAGGCGCTTTAAGCCTCAGCTCTACACCCGCAGGATCTCCAGACAGTTGTTGTAGCAAATGGCAATCCAGTCGGGTTGAGTGGAGGCCCACTGCACGTTATTGATCTCTCCCTCGGCCGTGTAAGCCAGGATGGGGTCCTCGATGGCCCGCGGCATCTGCTGGATGTCCCAGATCAGAGCCTGGTGATCGTCCGCTACAGTGGGATTTAAAAGAAAAGGGGGCCAAGTAAAGAAGACTTGTATGAAACAGCACTGTCACTGCTGCTATAGTCTAATACTGACCAAACGAAAACAGAACTCACACAACCGGTCCATTTAAGAATTCAAATCTATTGGATGTGTAAACAATTTAATGCATGTTTACGTGTAAGTTAATGTTTGATTTGAATAATATATTAGTAAATACTCAAATGAATATGTGACACTGGAGCACAAAACCAGTCATAAATCGCACGGTTATATTTGCAGCAATAGCCAAAAATACATTGTATGGGTCAAAATTATCGATTGTTCTTTTATGCCAAAAATCATTAAGATATTAAGTAAAGATCATGTTCCATGAAGATATGTTTTAAATTTCCAAGTGTAAATATCAAAACTTCATTTTTGATTAGTAATATGCACTGCTAAGAACTTTAAAGGCGATTTTATCAATTTGGATTTTTTTTTTTTTGCAACCTCAGATTCCAGATTTTCACATAGTTGTATCTTGGCCAAATATTGTTCTATCCTAACAAACCATACATCCATGGAAAGCTGATTTATTCAGCTTTCAGGTTATATATAACTAATCTGAAAAATGGACCCTTAGGACTGATTTTGTGGTCCAGGGTCACATATTTACTAAAATGTAAAAATGCCTTCTTTTTTTTAATAAAAAAAGTATTTTTTTTAGTTAGCTCATGTAACTTAATGTAGTTACATAATGTTAACAAACTGAAAAGTTTCACATGCATTCTTGCTAAATAAAAGCATTGATTTCCCTGAAAATCTATTTTGACCCCACATATATATACACAGTATCTCACAGAAGTGAGTTCACCCCTCACATTTTTGTAAATATTTTAATATATCTTTTCATGTGACAACACTGAAGAAATAACACTTTGCTACAATGTAAAGTAGTTAGTGTACAGCTTGTATAACAGTGTAAATTCGCTGTCCCCTCAAAATAACTCAACACACAGCCATTAATGTCTAAACCGCTGGCCACAAAAGTGAGTACACCCCTAAGTGAAAATGTCCAAATTGGGCCCAAAGTGTCAATATTTTGTGCGCCCACCATTATTTTCCAGCACTGCCTTAACCCTCTTGGGCATGGAGTTCATCAGAGCTTCACAGGTTGCCACTGGAGTCCTCTTCCACTCCTCCATGAAGACATCACG
>NW_015505228.1:1783694-1789657 GCF_001515645.1 Sinocyclocheilus grahami
TATATGTATGTGTGTGTTTATATATATATATATATATATATATACACACACACACACACACATTTGCGTTGTGTGTGCGTGTAACCGGGCTGGTTTCTAACCTGCTGTACATATGTGACAGGAGGAGTGGGGCGCCCATGCGATGCCGTTCACACAGGCACGATGATTATTGAGACGAGCCACAGGTGTGCACGGCACACGCACGTCCAGAATCACCACCTGACAAAGATAAAACATTGGATAGCAAAAATGAGGCACATGAGAAAACATGGAGACAAATATGTTAATACAGTAAGAGGGACTAAAAGAGAGACCTCCATGCCATCCATGGCCATAGTTGCCAAGTAGTTGGGGTCCTGTTTGTTCCAGCACAGGCGCAGCAGTGGGTGATGCTGAGGGTCCTCATAGATGATGGTGCTGTGCTCCAGGTGTCGCAGATCAAACATGCGCACGGATCCGTCTGCTCCCACAGACGCAAACATATCGCGACCTCCACCCGCACGGCTGAAAGCGATGTCATACACCTGAAAACCAATGAAAAACGCTTTTATACAGAGAAATCTACTAACTACACAATTCTGAAGAATCTGAAGCACTAGGGTGAGTTTTTCCTCACCTCCTTGTCGTGAGCAATTAGCTGTGTTTTGACATGGCCTGACACAAGGTTGACCCTTCCTAGGACCTGTCCTGTCTCTAAACCCCAGATCGTACAGGTGGTATCAATACTAGAAGTGCCTAAAAACACAAAACACACATACATGAAACCCTGACCATCTTTTAAGTGACAAACATACAAATGTGTAAAACATACATTTTTCTCCTAAACAATAGGGGTGGGAATCTTTAGTCACCTCACGGTCCGATCTGATTCCGATTCTGGGAGTCACGATCCGATTCCAGAACACTTCTTGATCTACTTTTTAAAATCCTTACATTTACATATCCTTACATAGAGCAGCAAAGTGCGTTCGTTGTCCAAGGTTCTCTCTACAGACCACAAAGTGCGACACCTACTCCCTTCATGGCAGGACCTGGAGGTCTTGGAATCTGTAAACAAGGCACTAAGCCCAATCCAGGACTTTATGGATGCCTTATCGGGTGAGCGTTATGTGAGCATATCTTGTGTGAAACCTGCTCTGCATCTTCTGAACACAGCAGACACTGACCTGACCAAATCACTGAAATCTAAAATTCTTAGCTACCTCAACAATAAATATGAAGGCATGCAGGACTTGCTAAACTTCACCACTTTCCTAGACCCAAGGTTCCGAACACAATACATCTCTGAAGAAGAGACCCAGACCTTAAAGGAACGAGCCATCTCTGAGTTGATAGTGAGTGAAACCACAGAGTTTACTTAACTGGTAAGAATGAAATGTAACAAATTTCTAAAACATGTGCATTGTTTATTTGTTTCAGGAAATTCACCACCAGCAGTCTGTAGCCCAAAGCACTGCAGTGATGGAGAATGATAGCATGGATGTGGAAAGTCCACCTGCTGCTAAAGCCAAGAAGAAAACTCTGGCCAGTTTCTTCAAGGAAACCACATGCACAGCACCAAGAGCATCAGTCATCCACATTTGATTCCATGGCACAGTTTAGAGAAGCAGTGGCTGCTGAACTCAATGCTTACATTTACATGCCATGTGTAGACCATGGAGAAGATCCACTGAAATGGTGGAAGTTCCACAAAGTAAACTTCCCTAGACTATGCAAACTAGCACAGAAATATCTGGGCATACAAGCAACAAGCTCTGCATCAGAGAGAGCTTTTAGTTAGCTTTTTAGAAAAAAGATTTAGTGGTTTGAGTTTGATTGAGTGAACCACAATTTTATATCCAGTTTCCTTTTCAAAAGAGTTTATACAAATTTATTTTGAAAACATTTCTAGTTTTACAAATACACATTTTAGCATCATCACTAATCTGTGAGTGCATTTTCCTTAAAAACCCATCAAGTTGACTCATGATACCATTTATTATAATCGCAATCGCAATATTGACCTCAATAACCGCAATATGAAAATTTTCCCAAATCGTGCAGCCCTAATCCACTGCATTCCAAACCACATAAATGATGACTTCGTAGAGCATTTGTAAGGAAAATACCGACGGGCGAGACCACACACTTCAAGTGTAACATCAAACAAAGCGCATCTTGTGCAATGAAGCCTGCGAATGTCCTTGTAATTCATTTCAACCTTTCCGAACTTTATGAAAGATTATTTTACGGAAGGTTCGAGTGGTGTATGTGTGTGAGGAATTGGAAGCAAGCAGAATACGGGTGTTTCTAAAGCAAACTCAGCATCATCGCGCATCTGGTTAAAAACTAAGCTCAGAATCCAGAATCGTTGGAAAGAGAATCACGATGCATTGATTTTTTTCTCCCACCCCTACTAAATAAGTGCTATTTTAGCAATATTCTTCTATACTACTTCTATTTTAAATTAGCTTATATTTTTATATTTTATATTATCAGTTTTAATTTTGTGTTTTTCTTTTTATTGAACAGTTTTAGTAATTTTAGCATTTCAACTTAAACTTACCAGTTAGTTGTCAAGACAACTTTCCTAAATTTTAAATTTAATTTGATCATAAAATTATTCTGTCTCGACTGGAATATTTTGTGGGCATACGGGGAACTGTTCTTAGCTGGTTCAAATCATATTTAACAAATAGAAGTTTCTCTATTAGACTGGGTAATTTTTCTTTGCCGCCTGCTAAACTTTTCTGTGGAGTGCTGCAGGGCTCTATTCTCGCACCCATTATTTTTTCTTTGTATTTACTTCCTTTAGGCTCTATTTTCAGAAAGCATGGTGTATCATTTCACTGCTATGCAGATGATACCCAAATTTATTTACCTCTAAAACGAAATAAACATGTTGCTCTGGATTCTCTTTTTGCGTACCTTGATGAAGTGAAAACGTGGTTCTCTCAAAATTTTTTATTTTCGAATGAATCAAAAACCGAGGTTATAGTCTTTGGCCCCAGTGAAAACTCAGGGAGCAGAAGTATCAATCTGGACTACCTTGCTCCCTTTACTTCTTCCTGTATCAAGAACTTAGGTGTATTCAGGGAGCCGAGTCTCAAATTTGATAAACAAATAAATGTTGTTATTAGTTCTGGTTTTTTTCAACTACGTATTCTCTCCAAAATTAAATCTTTTCTCTCTGAGAAAACTTTAGAGATTGCTATCCATGTGCTCATTACATCTCGCTTGGACTACTGCAACTCTCTTTACCTCGGAATCTCTACATCATCCATCGCTCGTCTCCAATTATTACAAAATGCCGCTGCTAAATTCCTCAAAGGACAACATAAATTTGATCACGTTACTCTTTTTTTTTAAATTTTGAAATCGTTGTATTGGTTACCTGTGCATCTTAGAATTTAGTTTAAAATTCTTCTTTATGTTTTTAAATCTATAAATAATCTGGCTCCGAGCTATCGATTTGATCAACTTTATCCATACAATCCTAAACGAAATCTGAGGTCGGGTGACCAAAGACTTCTCTCTGTCCCCAGATCATGGTTAAAGCATAGAGGGAATAGAGCCTTTGCAGTTGCTGGCCCTAGGCTGTGGAGCAGCCTTCCAGACTATATCAGATCGGCACAGTCTTTAACTGTTTTTCTCTCTTAAATCATCTCTTAAAACATATTTCTTCTCTTTGGCTTTCAATTCTTTGTGAGTTTATGGTAGGAATCTGTGGGTTGCCCTGTGTTCTATGTTTTTGTTTGTTCAGCACTTTGGTTAGTCATGCTTGCTGTTTTTAAATGTGCTATATAAATAAAACATAAAACTTAATTTTTTAAATTATTTAAATAAAGCTGCAGTCCGTAAGTTTTGCCTCTTTGTCGCCATCTCTATTTGAAAACCTGGAATTGCAGCTGTGTGCGGCATTATCTAGCTTGTGTGGGTTGTGAGTCGGCACGGCGCGGATGAATCTAATGTTTTGAAGAGTATGTGTGGCTGTCAGTCACTGCACCGGTGTGGATATTTACTGTACTTCGCAATCACAGATTCTAGCCTACGTCTTGGAATATGACCCAAATAAGAATTTTCACCGGATATTGCCATCTGAACAAGCAAGCAACAAGTCTGCCACGTTTGTTCTGACCAACTGAGGAAAAAAGCATTACCATAAATCTCGCTACCAATGGTGATTAAATCTAAAGATCGGTTAGCTCATATCACATCAAACCGTTCAAATTATTATTATTGTTATACTTTATTCTCAAATTGTTAATGTTAACAACATCAGCATGGGTGACTATGAGTATAGTGTGTATTAACTTGTAAATTTCAATTTCTGCACAGTCTAATCTAATGAACACTATTAAAAAAGCCTCATAAAAACGGCCAAGAACGGCCACAACAGATGTCTGTACCTACAAACTTATGAAAAATTAATTTGCCAACTCTATGAAACCTACTCCTATAAAACTATATAATATTTTAGGAAATATATAAATGTTCACCTTTTATTTGTATTTAGTCTTCATACAAACAAGAAATGTGAAATCACTGTCAAATAAATCTCAGACTCTCCTTATTAATTTTTTTTTACTTCAAACTATAGGCTAACATACCAGTCAAAAGTTTTTTTTATGTTTTTTAAAGAATTCTCTTCTGCTCACCAAGGAAAAAAATTATATCGCGATACATATTGATACTGAATTATTGTCCAGCCCTAAAATACCGTAGTTCAATGTTCATCTCATGTTGGCTTGCGCAGTGCAGTCAAGCATGAATGTGTAGCAGAAAGTCTACATACCCTCCAAATGCGCAGATAGTCTCCGCTGGTGGCCAGCAGGTCTGGATAGACGCCCTTGGTGTCGGGGATCCACATGATCTTGGTGGTTGGGTACGGATGATCGAAGGTGTTCCTGCACACAAACTCGGAGCTCTCCTCCTCGAGACCCACCAGCTGGACCTGAACATCACAAAACAAGCAGCTGATGCAACCATGTCCATCTACTGCATCCATAAAGATGATGGGTTTCTGACAGCTGTCAAACTTTTATCCACAAGCAAGATACAAATAAGTCATCAAGCAACACGCTATTTATCTGAGAGTGTTCTCAAACTCTATGGGTGACATTTATGACCAACACTATTACTGCACACCATTAAAACCCGTTCATCTGCATCTAACATGTTACTATACATTTCAGGCACACTTCTCTATATGACAGCAACACAAAACAAAGTAGAGACATAACACACAGCGATTAGAGATGTCTTGGTGTCACACAGCGGTTTACCTTGTTGTTATACTCCTCGACGAAGCTGCCGAGCGCCAGGCGAAAGCGCTTGTCGGGTCTCACGCTCCAGTTCATGGCATAGACGGTCCATGGCGCCTCGTACTTGTAGATCTCTTTTCGTTTTCCGTGCAACGACATGATTCAATCCCTCGATCGGACCGGTGAGAATAAGGTCGTTAACAATACCTAGATTAGCAGCGATGGCTGAAAAAGGCTCTTTCAGCGAGAAAGATGGTCTTATGTTTGTGCAGCGCGAGACAAAGAGAATAATGTCATAACAATCCCCTCCGCAACGGCCGCGAAAACGACGAGCTGCGCTCTGCGACGACACAAAACCTGCTTAGTGAAGCGCACAGGTCACCATCTAATACTCAAGACTGTGTGTAGCTAAAGGCCCATGTTTTTGCTTAGTCCCAACGGTTTTAATTCTAACTTTAGAAAGCCCCAAATAGGCCCGCCCGCTCAACGGCGCATTTGGTCTGAGGAGGATCTGCGTGTTTCAAAATAAAAGTCCTCGATAGAAAATGGGGGCTGAGCGCTGAGGTTATTTATAGATTTTTGTTGCTACTTGATCATTTTACTTTCACATCATGTTGGGCAGAGCTTCATTCTTTTTTGGCAATTCCATTTAGCTTTGAAAAGCAACAAACTGTACATTAGATGTCAACTGTGGCTCAAGATATAGATAAATATTAGTAA
>NW_015505228.1:1789746-1799957 GCF_001515645.1 Sinocyclocheilus grahami
ATATATATATATATATATATATATATAACATGTGCCACAACAGAACAAGATCTAAAATCCTGAAGACCTAAGATAAATAACAGATTTCAGAACTAATTTTAAGAAAATATAAAACAAGGGTCAATAACAAACATGGATGCCCGAGATGCATTAAATAAATAAATGAATTCAATCTCATGTGCCGAGCCCTTAGAAATGTAATATTTGTATTTACATTGGCTTCAGAGAGTTTCAGCATTTATACAGTGTTCAGTAATAATGAATATTGTTTCTGTTTAACCTGAATTAACCGTGCTTTTTCACGAAAACGTCAAAATATATCATATTTAAATGTATTAAAACATAATATTATAACAACTTTTATATTTAAATTATATTATAATTTAAATACAATAAATGAATTGTATCAATAATTATATTACAAATAAATAATTGTATGCATATATAATTTAAACTTTATTATTGACATATTAAAAAAAAATTTTTTTTATTATTTATACAATTAGCTAACTACAATATCTAAATATGCATACTCAGTAGGCTACTTCAACCGCAGTTTAATAATAAAGGGTTAATCATTTATCAGCGTACCATAAAGGCCCAGATCTTTTCTTATCCTTGGCTGTGTTCCAAATGGCATACTTGCTTACTGCTTACTGCCCAGTACACAGTGCATACTGCCTACTATTTTCTTAAAGAATAGTGTGTGAAACAGTATACAATAAGCAATAAATGTTTCAGAGCAGTATGCTTAAGTGCTGTCACATGACAAACACTGAACATTAATTCAGCACATTGCTGTCATAGCTGTCAAGGTTGTTACCTTAGAAACAAATGAGCTAACTGTTCTTTTTACAAAGGCTTGTTAATAAGGCTTCATACTAGTAAACAATGCTATATTGCCCAATTGAACTCATTTCATAATTGATTAACTTTACATATTGGACAGAACAAAATCAACACTGAGCTGTCTTTATTGATATTTTTGGTAGTTACACTAAGTGGCGATATATTAAAAAAGCCATATATTCTAGTTACACTAAGTGCAAATAATGATCAATTCTGTTTACACTAAAATAGCAGCATTTTCTTTAGCAACAGGAGTGTAAATAGTAGTTAGGTGGCAGATATTTATACCTCAATACTGTAGTACATTATAAAACAGTATGCAATAACATATTGAGTGTAAATTATCAAATATATATAAATTGTATTAGATGAATGCCACTTTATTGGGACAAAAACCTACCTAAAGCATACACAACACTGTATTATTGAGGCGTTTTATTTCCACTTTTCAAATATTTACTTAATTTTTATTGAAAATAAATTTCTTTCTGATGGGAAAAGGAGAAGCATGAGTTTGACAAAAGCCGGGATCGAACTCGGGTCGACTGCGTCAACAGCAAACAGCTTACGTTTTACTGCTGCGCCACTGATATGTCAGACATGCAAGTGTCCAGGCACTGGTGGGCGGAGTTCATGTAAATAGCCTCTGCCAACAAATTGGTCTATTTGTCCTTAGAGTAATACACTCCATTTCTTTTTAGAGCTGCTTGACAGTGGAATTGAATTCTGTTTGCATAATTGAAATATTTTTATTTATACATTATATTGCTGCAATATAATTATTATTTAATAACTTTGAAAGAATCTGTACTGTATAAAGCGCTATAAAGATAAAGGTGATGTCATTTGATGATCGGAAACGTGCTGTAGAGATTAAAGTACTATTTATGTCCTACTAGCCATACTGTTTTTAGATACACAGTGATAGTTTGTAGTTTACATGTGTATGTATATACGTACAAATACAAGTGTTACATTTATAATTACTATTCCCCACCTCCAGTTCACTTTGAAGATGAAATGTCACATGGAGCGCATTGCTTTCTGGGAAACAGTATCCCATGCAGCGTCTTCAGATGCACACATCAAATTTCAGCCAATGTAGCAGGTAATCCGGGCATTCCATGCATACAGAAAATTCACATACTATTCACAGTATACACACAGCATACTGCAATATAGTATGGGTAGTATGCCATTCCGAACAGCTTCTGTACTGATTTCAGTGTACTTGAGTTATATTTAGAAGATTCTAGCGAATATAGTAGGCCATCCGGGTATTACATGCATACAGAAAATGTGCATGCACAGCATACATACTGGATACTGCAGAAATAGTAAGAGTAGGACTGATGAGTGTAGTAAAGTAGTTAAAACAAGAAATAGGTTATTAAGGAGAGTTAAAAAGTCATATTCTTTTGATGACTTTATTGCATATAAGAGAGCACAGGCAGCGGTAAGGAAAGTTATCCGTGTAGCTAAAAGAAATCATTGGAGAGAATATTGTGATAGAATTGGTGAAAATGTAGACATCAGCGATGTATGGGGAATGATCAGAAAAATGGGAGGGAACAGTATAACAGTATATAATAAGTGGAAATAAACAAGTTATCAGTAATAAAGAAAAGGCAGAGGTTTTGGCTGAGGCATTTGAAGGTGCATAGTAATGATAACATTTCAGAATGTTTCAGAACATGACATGGTGTGGAAGGAAGGGCTGTTAATTAAATTAGATCGAATGGGCATCAAGGGGAGGTTATATAACTGGATTATGGATTTCTTGCAAGAACGAACAATACAAGTGAGAGTAGGTACTGAATACTCTGATATTCATCAAATAGACAATGGAACCCCTCAAGGAAGTGTTTGTAGCCCCATACTTTTTAATATAATGATAAATGATATTTTTGGGGAAATTGAATTAGGAATAGGAAAAGCATTATATGCGAATGACGGAGCTTTGTGGAAAAAAGGGAAGAACCTGCAGTATGTAGGGCAAAAAAATGCAGGAGGCTATAGATGTTGTTGAAAATTGGGCTAATCAATGGGGTTTTCGTCTTTCAGTTGAAAAAACCCAGGTAATATGTTTTTCAAAGAAGAAGAGAACTCCTGAAGTTAAATTAAAGTTGTATAAACAAACATTAGAACAAGTATCACTCATAAGGAGTATGGATGGATTCCAAATTAACATTTGGGTCACATATTCAGAAGTTAGTTGATAAATGTAAGAAAGGAGTCAATGTGCTGAGGTGCTTGGCAGGAGTAGATTGGGGAGCTACTAGACGTTCTCTTAAAAGGGTATACAGTGCATTAATTAGGTCAGCAATTGATTATTGTAGAATAGTATATGGCTCAGCATCAGCCTCATTATTAACTAGGATAGAGGTAATTCAAAACCAAGCCCTTAGAATATGTTGTGGAGCGTTTAGATGCTCTCCTGTGACAGCTTTGCAGGTAGAAATGGGTGAAACACCACTAGACATTCGTGAAATTCAGCTTAAAATGGTATATTGGACTGGTATTAAAGGTCATTTTACCAATCATCCAGTAAAAAAAAATACTGGAGAGCTGCTGGGAATATGAGCAGACATATATGAATAGTTTTGGCTGGACAGTAGGCAAGCAGGCTCAACAAATAGATATCAGTAATATCGATATTAGCTGTGCCAGTATATCCACCTTGGTTTTTTTCTATGCCAACAGTTGATTTGCAGATATTTAATTTAATAAACGAAAACAAGAAATATGTTCCCAAAGAGACAATAGTGCAGCAGCATTTAGATAGTCATTACTTTATACAGATGGTTCTAAAGACCCAGAAACTGGGCGTACAAGTGCTGCCATGTATATTCCTCACTTTAAATATGTCTGCAAAAATAACTTCTAATAATATATCAGTATATGCCGCAGAGATGATTGCTATTCAGATAGCTTTACAGTGGGTGGAAGAAATCCAACCAACAACAGTGGTAATCTGTTCAGATTCATATTCTGCACTCACAAGTATACTGAGTGGAAAATCACTCCAGATGATAGGAAGACATGAATCTGGTCAATGTAATCATTGTGGACTTCCAGAAACTGTAGCGCATGTGCTGATTAACTGTAGGGCAAATGAAAGGGAAAGGATACAGTTAAAAGAGGAATTAAAATCTGACGGCATTAATTCTATGACATTACAGAATGTGTTAAACAGTTCTCATAAAGCTCTTATAAATTTTCTGAAAATAACAAATTTATATAATAATATATAGAAGTTTTTTTGTTGTTGAGAATTAGCATTTCCCTTGATATCAGCGCCTCACACTCCATCCCAGTAGGCAGCGGAATATGCACCAAAAGCTGGTTTGCCAACCGCCAGTAAACATCATAAGAAGAAGAAGAAGAATAGTAAGAGTAGTATGATAGTATGGCATTTCGAACACAGCCCTTGTTGTCAGGGTTCGCACGGCATTGTGGGTAGAGTAGGTCAGATGACCCTCGCCTCTCTTGTGAGGGGTACAGCTGCTGTCACACACTGAAGGGAAACGCCGATATTTACAGGTACGTTTGCGTGATTTTGACGTTATCGTTGACTTTTCGTGTTAAACCTGTGAGGTGAAATGAGCGACACCGTGACAGTGGTGCAGAAATGTCGCGTGCGGTTTCTAAGGTGGATCGTGTAGCGGCCGCAGTTAGCGAGCTAGCAAGCTAGCATCAGTGTGAGTGTAACAGGACTCATGGGGGATGGGGTAGACTGAACTGGATAGCTTTTCTCAGTCAAACTTCAGATTTGTTTGCTTTGCCTGACATGACACACACGGAAAATCTGCGTGGTATGTTTCATAGTAGTGGAGCAATACAGTTTTAGCTCAGCGAGGCATTGGCGCTGGCAGGACGAGCCTGTCTGAGATTACAGGTTAAACTGGGTTATAGTTTAACAACCGTCACGTCTTCTCTGACTACACGGTTTGCTGTTTCGAGTAGTTATTCTATTATCAGCCTTGTAACAGGAGGAGTATAACTTGACACCCGGTTATAACTGTTATCTGACATTACATGCTGCATGTAATTGGTGTGTAAGTATGGTCCTGTCAGGATTTGCGCACATTGGATTAGGTGCTTAACATACTGTTATTGTACTGTATTTTATATTGTATATGAAGGAGGGACAGAAATGAACAGGGGGAAAGCCCTCTAATTCAAGATGTGGTGCCCAAAAAAGCCCTCATAATACATTTCTCATTTTTAAAGTTTGTATCGTCTTATATTTTCCCTTTATTACTATTATTTTGTGTTTTAGGCCTAAATGTAAGAATGTTCCCTCGGATATGGGTCAAATATGACTTCATTTTATAGATATGGCTGCAATTGACTAACTATATGGATCACTATGCCATGTGCCCTCAAATGTATGGGGAAAAAATTCCCATTAATAAAAAAAGATTTCTAATTTATCCCATTAATTAGCACTGATTTCATGTGCATATTTGTCTTTGGATTTGTTTTTCTTTCCGTTCAACTGATGAGCATGAAAAGTGGAACCGAATGTATTGTGTGTAATAAATGAAATATTTGAACTTATTTGTGCCTATATTAAGTGAATTATCTCATACGTAAATTGTCCATAAAGTCCATAGGAAAAAAACAAATCAGCTTAGTGTGTGGCCAACCAGACCGTGCCATCTAAAGAAGTTCAGCCAATTAGAAGACACTCATTTCAGTGAACATATGAAGGGCTTAGGCTCTCATGATAAGACTCTGAAAAGATTGACCGACCTCCTCCTCCTTTTATCTTTCTCCTGTTGCTATTCCACTATTGAAACTGAACCATTGCAAATGTTTGCTGTAAAGTGTGCTTACTGCACTTTTTATCATGCGTTTGTACACCCTGATGGAGAAACCGTAACTATTGTCTGGTAATCATGCCACACATACAGTACTGATAGACATTAAGTTCAAAATAACCACAATAACTTCCTTAAGGTATGTGAGAAAATGCTTTAAAAGTCTGTTTCTTTCAAATGTAACCTAAATAGATATGACAGGGAAGAGTGTTTTTACTTCACACGTTTGCAGTCTAAACATTAGTTTTCTTGGTATTATATGAGAATACCAAATAATTAAGTTGTGTTTGTCTGTACTACAGCTGATCATAGTATAAAGTACTGTAGGCATCACTGGAGGTGAAATGTTTTTGATTATACACCAAATAATGCACAGGGCTACTTATCACCTATTTAATCATTAGTCATGCTATTGTCAAATATTTACTCTGTGTTGTTCGTTTACACCATCAACATTTACGTTAGTCTGTATACCAGCGAATAAGACTGGATATACACTACCGTTCAAATATTTGAGATCGGTATGATCAGTATGAGAAAAAAAGGTTATTCAGCTAGGACTTTTGTAAATAGGGATGTGACGATTAACCGCGAGCCGGTTGAACATCAATTCAAATACGTGACGATTATAATCGGTTGAGATGCTAAACAAATCGCGATTCATTTAGGGGTAGGAGTTTATATGAATGCATGTCTGAGGGGAACTTACTGTCTTTAGAAAAGTTTAGATGGTATTTTTTTCTTTTCATCTTGCCTCTGTATAATACATATTAAAGTTCATAAGTGCAGCGCTGCTTTGTTTACAGCGCAAACCAAGGAAAGGGTTTAAGCGCCACCTGCTGGCAGAGAGTGAATCTGCGTCTCATTCAGCTCGTTTGCTGTTTCTGTTTCATGCAGATATTTTTATGTATAGTTTCATAAAACTGAAGTCCAACCATTCTGTTTTTGCTTCAAATTTAGAAATTATACAATCTAATTTAGATTAAAAACTGCTCATGTTGCATGTATTCAGCATATTTGTTTGGATCATGATTAAAATGCAGCGGTTGCCTCTAATTTTAAATGGAAAGAGCACAGACAAAGCCTTATTTTGTTTATATGAAGAGATTTATTTTATTTGTCTTATTTATTTGATTTGGGGCTTGTTTTAAAATTTCAAAGCGACTTAGGACAATAGAAGCAATCAAAACCAACAAAAGAGCAATAATATGCAAGTGCTATATTAGTATATTATCATAGTTATATTTCAATTTCACAAAGAAATGTGCAGCATTTTGTCCAAGCAATAATAAAAGGACACATTTAATTTATAATTTGTCTTAAATCTCATTTTGTTAAAAAAAAAAATAATCGTGAATTGAATCGTGAAATCAAAATCGTGAATTGAATTGAATCGTGAGTTGAGTGAATCGTTGCATCCCTAGTTGCAAAGAATTTCTATTTAAATGTTTTTCTTATCCTGCAAAAAATGTATTACATTTTCCACAAAAATATTAAGCAGCACAACTGTTTTCAGCATTGATAATAATAAGAAATGTTTCTTTTTCTCAAATCAGCATATTAGAATGATTTCTGAAGGATCATGTGACACTGAAGACTGGAGTAATGATGCTGAAAATCCAGCTTTGTCATCACAAGAATAAATTTCATTTTAAAATATATTCAAATAGAAAACAGTTTAATAATAATATTTCACAATATTACATGTGTTACTGTATTTTGAATGAAAATGAATCCAGTCTTGGTAAGAATGAGACTTCTTTCAAAAACATAAAATCTTACCGACTCCGACCAATAATTAATCAAACTCTTTGTTGTCTATTTAAAAACAAGTTAATTTGTCTTTGTCATTGTTTGAGTAGGTCGAGCCATGAGGCACGTGGTCTTCCTCCTCCCAGCCCTGCTGCTGCTGCTGGCCCTGCCGTACACTAGGGGGCGCTACAATGATGACTTTGATGATGGTGAGGACAACGCTGAGTTTGATGACAATGACTTCGCTGAGTTTGAGGATGTCAGCGAGGACCCGGCAGTCGATGTGGAGAAAGAGCCGCCCCCACGAGCAGCCCCCTCATCCACACCTATAGAGGACGATGACGAAGACGAGGCCACAGTGGAGAACGAGGACGGCCAGGATGAGTTTGAAGATGCTGATGCACAGGTAAAAATGTGAAAGCACTCCTATTTCTGTTTTTCTGCAAGTCATAGTTAATCTGAATTTGATCTGATCTATGTTATAGGATCAAGACATGTACAGCAAGTATGACAACGAGGAGTTTGAGGGCTATGAGAAGTCCAACCCCTCATTCAAAGACACTCTTATATACAGAGAGGTACAAATTCAATGAAAAATGCACTTTACAGGCACTTCATTGGCTTCCTTAGGTGACTGTTTGTATGTACGTAACAGGTCCCAGCACACCTTCAGAACAGCTGGGAGAGTTATTACATGGAGATCCTGATGGTCACAGGTCTTCTTGCCTATATTATGAACTACATAATTGGCAAAAACAAGAACAGCAGGCTTGCCCAGGCCTGGTTTAATTCCCACAGAGAACTTCTCGAGAGCAACTTTGCCCTCGTGGGTAAGTGTACCTCTCTCTCCACTTTGTTTCTTCCTCTTATGCTGTTTTCTCTGACCCTGTTTTTGTCTGACTCTCAAACGTGTCTTTATTTTTAGGGGATGATGGTACCAGTAAGGAGGCCACCAGCACGGGGAAACTGAACCAAGAGAATGAGCACATCTACAACCTGTGGTGCTCAGGTCGTGTCTGCTGTGAGGGCATGTTGATTCAGCTTAAGGTAGCGTGTTTATGTGAATAAGAGAAAGAACAATGTTTGATAGATATCTGTGCATTCACCATGGTGTCGTTTTTGTTAAATTGCAGTTTTTGAAAAGACAGGACCTGCTGAATGTGTTGGCCAGGATGATGAGACCAGCCTGTGATCAAGTGGTATGCACAAACTCTGATGTATTAGCATAGACTGATTACAAGTAGTGTGTCAAATGGATGTTCAAAAGGATGTTCCTCTTAGTCTTACTCTTCCTTATCCACAGCAAGTTAAAGTGACTCTGAATGATGAGGACATGGACACGTTTGTGTTTGCTGTGGGGAGTCGGAAGGCCATGGCACGCCTGCAGAAAGAGATGCAGGACCTGGTTAGTCATTAATGATTTGCATATTTTATATAAATTAAAATATTATTTACACCGCTGTTTATATGTTCAGGGTCATTAAGATGTGTTTTAGTGAATACTTTTAGTCTGGGAAAATGGATCAGTCAGAAATAACAGAAAAAACATTTACAATGTCGTAGGGATTTCTATTTTAATTAAATGCTTGAGCTTTGGGGGAAAAAAAGTTTGGTGAAGGATTTGTCAGGCTGATTGAAACCACTAAATCTTTGTTTTTTTTGTGCAGTCCATTACACATACAATTTGTTTGTTTGCAAATTGCACTGCACTACTCTTGCTATATGTTTTTGTGTGCAGTCTGTGAGGCAATAGAAAGATATATCAGGGTTTTTTTTGTTAGTTTTTTTGCAGTTTTAATGTCATCAGGAACTGGTCTGTGCTAACTTATTGTTTCTTGTTCTCTTCACAGTGTGAGTTCTGTGGTGATAAGCCCAAATCAGGGGCAAAATATGGCATCCCTGAATCTCTGACCATTTTATCAGAGATGGGAGAGGTCACGGATGGAGTGATGGACAATAAGGTAAGAACAGAATGTTGCAGTCTCCCAGATAGTTATCGAGTTTGTTGTAAGACTGTGGGAGGAGGGACTCTATAATGAAACTAATTTTGGAATTAAAACTATTAAAAATGGTTTTCTTTAATTTAAGTAAAACTAAAACTTAAAAAAAACCTTAAAGGGGTCATATGATGCGATTACAATTTTTGTAGTGTTACAAGCTCTTTGTGCATAAAGAAGATCTGTAAAGTTGCAAAGACTAAAGTCTCAAATCCAAAGAGATATTCTTTATAAAAGTTAAGAGTCAGCCACGCCTACCTAAAACGGCTCGTTCTAACACACCCCCACATGTCTATGTCATGATGTGGGAAGATTTGCATAACGCCGGCCAAATGTTCACGCAAAGAAAGAAGGCGTAACTTTTATTCTCGCTGTAGTATTGTTGTATGTCGTGAAGGCACTGTGTGATTCAGTGTGAAAGCGAAACTACTTTGTTTGGCCTTCCAAAAGAGGACGATATCTGCTTCGTCATGCCTGGAGCTGATCCGTGCTGGTTGCTGAGGAAATACTACAACTTTGCGCTGTGGATCACCGGATCAGCTTTCACCGTGGACGAAGCGGAGCCCAGCCCGGGGTTGTCACATGTAGTTGCCGCAAACCCGCCGGCAGCTCCTTCATTGAATCCGGCGGCCGCGCCATTCTCAAGCCCGCCGCCTCTGCTCACTCTAGCCCTCCGGCCATTCATCACTTTATCCCCCGGCCTCTGCTCACTCTAGGCCGCCGTGCGTGACGCTGTGTTTCCTTGTGAAAGTGAAACTACTTTGTTTGGCCTTCCAAAAATGGACAC
>NW_015505228.1:1800414-1839909 GCF_001515645.1 Sinocyclocheilus grahami
AATGTACAGTATGTGGAAAATTTGTTTTTTGAACCTTAAACCGCATAAACACATTTCATTACACCAAATACACAAAATAATGTTCTTTTTAGCAGCATCATATGACCCCTTTAAAAAACCTAAATGAAAATTAAAAATGTTGACTTGGCAACTAACTGAAATAAAAGTTTAAGCTGAAGTTCTAAAATTACTAAAACAGAAATGAACATAGAAATAAAAAAAAATACGAATAAAAAACGTATTCTAGAATTAAATAGAAAAACTGAAATATAAAAATAAAAGCTAATTCAAAATATTAATAAATATTATGCTAGTATATAAGTAATTAGAAAAATTATTTTAATGTCATTTTTTTCTGTTTTCAGATGGTACATTACCTCACCTCTCATGCTGACAAGATTGAGTCCATCCATTTTTCGGACCAATTCTCTGGTCCAAAAGTTATGCAAGAGTAAGTGTTTTTTTTTTTTTTCTTCTCCCTTCTCTTCCCTCTCCTTTCTTTTTTTCCTAGTTGTTTTATTCTTCATCTATGTTGGAGGAGCTTATACTGGTTAATAAATGTTAATGGTTTCTCAACTATTTTTAGGGAAGGCCAGCCCTTAAAGCTGCCCGAGACCAAGAAAACACTGCTGTTTACATTTAATGGTGAGAGAAATTCATAATCCACAAATGGCAATCCTCTGTACTTGCACGACACTGAAACATTCGTCAGTGTATTAATATGTTGTACTTTACAGTGCCTGGGATGGGTAACACATCTCCCAAAGATATGGACAGTCTGCTGCCTCTGATGAACATGGTGATCTACAGCATTGACAAGGTCAAGAAGCTTCGCCTCAACAGAGAGGTGAGTGCACACGTGTGAACAACAACAACATGTTGATTTAGTAACAGAAGGTTAACCGGTTGCTTCATATGGCTGTCGCCGGATCGGCTTTCACTGTGGACGAAGCGGAGTCCAGCCCGGGGTCGTCACATGTGGTTGCCGCAAGCCCTCCGGCCGTTCCTCACTCTAGCCCCCGGCCGCCGCTCACTCTAGGCCGCCGTGTGTGACGCTGTGTTTCCTTGTGAAAGCGAAACTACTTTGTTTTTGCCTTCCAAAAATGGACACGACTAGAAATCAGTGGTTAAGTTGTATTTACAACACTGTTCCAGAACAGTTCAACCCAAATATTCAGATGTGTGCAGCACATTTTATGGAGGACTGTTTCCTGATCCTGGGAGAGTAGACTACAATGCCGGCTGTTCTGACTCACAGACTGTTAGTACATTTTTTTTATATTTAAAGCAAGTTTTTTGGGTAGTGTAGAGTAGGGCTTGTTGTTTGTCAAATGCAGACATGGTTTTATGTTTATGCGGCGCGATGCAACGCATAAAAAGACAGTATAAGTCATTATAATCCATAATTATGTCCCCACTGGATGCAACGAATGCCTCGTTTATAATGGGTTTTCATGTTTTTGAATCATCGCTCCGGCCTGACAGGGCATCATTAAAATATGGTAAGGGGCATAACATTTCCGTCACACGCTTGAGGTATTCGGCCAATCACAACGCACTGGATAGCTGGCCAATCACAGCACACTTTGCTTTTCAGACCGATAAGCCTTGTAAAAATCGACACGTTTCAAAAAGGCGGGGCATAGAGGAGAAACAATAATGTACAGTATGTGGAAAATTTGTTTTTTGAACCTTAAACCGCATAAACACATTTCATTACACCAAATACACAAAATAATGTTCTTTTTAGCAGCATCATATGACCCCATTAAAAAACCTAAATGAAAATTAAAAATGTTGACTTGGCAACTAACTGAAATAAAAGTTTAAGCTGAAGTTCTAAAATTACTAAAACAGAAATGAACATAGAAATAAAAAAAAAATACGAATAAAAAACGTATTCTAGAATTAAATAGAAAAACTGAAATATAAAAATAAAAGCTAATTCAAAATATTAATAAATATTATGCTAGTATATAAGTAATTAGAAAAATTATTTTAATGTCATTTTTTTCTGTTTTCAGATGGTACATTACCTCACCTCTCATGCTGACAAGATTGAGTCCATCCATTTTTCGGACCAATTCTCTGGTCCAAAAGTTATGCAAGAGTAAGTGTTTTTTTTTTTTTTCTTCTCCCTTCTCTTCCCTCTCCTTTCTTTTTTTCCTAGTTGTTTTATTCTTCATCTATGTTGGAGGAGCTTATACTGGTTAATAAATGTTAATGGTTTCTCAACTATTTTTAGGGAAGGCCAGCCCTTAAAGCTGCCCGAGACCAAGAAAACACTGCTGTTTACATTTAATGGTGAGAGAAATTCATAATCCACAAATGGCAATCCTCTGTACTTGCACGACACTGAAACATTCGTCAGTGTATTAATATGTTGTACTTTACAGTGCCTGGGATGGGTAACACATCTCCCAAAGATATGGACAGTCTGCTGCCTCTGATGAACATGGTGATCTACAGCATTGACAAGGTCAAGAAGCTTCGCCTCAACAGAGAGGTGAGTGCACACGTGTGAACAACAACAACATGTTGATTTAGTAACAGAAGGTTAACCGGTTGCTTCATATGGCTGTTTAGGGGAAGCAGAAAGCAGACAAAAACCGTTCTCGCGTGGAGGAGAACTTCCTGAAGCAGACTCACAATCAGCGACAGGAGGCCGCTCAGACGCGCCGCGAAGAGAAGAAGAGAGCGGAGAAGGAGAGGATCATGAACGAGGAGGATCCTGATAGACAGCGCCGCCTAGAGGTGTGTGTTTGTACTGTATAATTAAAAATCGGATCTTTTCTCTTATTGTGCCATTATCTGCATCGATACATGATTTTCTCCTTGCTCTTTCATTCAGGAAGCCGCTCAACGTCGCGAGCAGAAGAAGCTGGAGAAGAAGCAGATGAAAATGAAGCAGATCAAAGTGAAAGCCATGTGAGACACACACGCTCATAGTCATCAGAGAACGAATCTACTACTTCCACACCTGCCAGTGTACACTCTTCTACATGAATGTGCATGCCATTTGATTGGCTGCTATTGCGCCCATAGAAATGCTCTGTCCAATCAGGAGAAAGCAGCTGGTTAAGGAGTAAATCTGATCTTTAAAAGACAACTGGATTGGAGATGTCTGAACTGTTTGAACATGTTTTATTGTAGCAATCATTTCAATCATGAGTTGTCTGCATAATTGCATGGCGGTTTTTAATTGCAACACTATTGCTTTTTGTGGGCTTTGCCATACTAATCCGGACCTTTTGGGCCTCTTCAAAGCAACTTGCCACTTTAGCCAACCTTTTCCAATTCAGTTGTCTCCTGGAGTTCAGTATGGACCCTCCAAAGCTTTGTGTAGATATCCTATGCTTTCATTTCTACTCCCAATAGATTTAACTTCACCTCCTTAAAGTTTCAGCTGTGCTTCTTTTAAAAGTGAAATCTGGGAGTGTTTTTAAAAGGAACTGGGTGGGTATGAAAGCTACCTTTTTTGTACTACAGTGCTTCCTTAACCCTATTTCTAAGAGTTCATGATTGCAAGCATTTATAGATGAGTAATAGGCACATTGTCATTGTCTTTCAAACTTTCTTTTTTTATGAGCAAAGGCCCACTGTGAAATGTCACTGTCAAGGCAGCACAAACTCCTTTATACGTATTTAACAGAGGTGAAATTTTAATTTATCGTTAAGTTAATAGTCGATCAGAGCATCCATGAGCTTGTATCATGTTTATGAGTGAACATTGACTGTGACCCTTTTTTCTGTAACATTTGTTAATGAGACGCTTAACTAAATAAAACATTCACTGAAAACATCTTTCTTATCGTCTCGGTCTTTGATTTCAGCTGGTTATTAAATCTTTTCTAAAATGCATTTCAAAAGTGTAAATGGCTAGTTCACCCCTGCAGTGTAATATGCTATGTTTCCTGTAAAGCCATTTTTAATAGCATTTTGATGTTTGTTTTTAGAGAATGGATTTCCACATATTTATTAAGAGACCATATTTGTAAATTTAAATTTACTAATTCATTAGTTTATTTTTGCCACGAATTTCATTTGTTGCACTGATGAACCAATTAAAATGTGAGCTAGTAAAGGCATAAAGGTGTTGAAAAATGGTGAAAAATGGTTACTAGTTACAGATTATAAATTTTTTTTTTCCATTTGCATACTTTAACTTAAATTCTAGACAATAATTAAAGTAATTGACACGTGCTTGAGTTATACAGACACATACTACTGTTCAAATGTTTGCCAATAATACTCAAAAAGTCAATTTTTAAATAAATGAAGCATTAAATCGATAAAGTATCAGTAAGGACATTTATAATGTTAAGATTTATAAGCTTTTCTTTTGAACTTTATACTCATCAAAGAATCCTGAAAAAAGCGTCACAGTTTCCACATAAGTATTAAGCAACTGTTTTCAACATTGATAATAAATGTTACTACAAATGAACATATTATAATGATTCCTGAAGGAGCATTTGACACTGAAGACTGGAGTAATGACTGCTGAAAATTCAGCTTTGTCATCACAACAATAAACTACACTTTAAAATATACTAAAACAAGGTATTTTAAAATGTCATTTCATAATATCACCGTTTTTACTGAATTGTATAAATTAATGCAGCCTTGGTGAGTAAGAGTCTTCTTTCAAATCCTTTGAACAGCAGTGTAATTTAGATATCTTTTAATGTGTAAAATAAATCAAGTTCTATGCGTTTACTAGACATCACAGTTTTATTTATTTTTCACATGTAGAGTCAATAAAAAATGTGGTTCCTCTGATATTTAATAAGTTATTTAACAAACATTTTTTCACAGATATATGCATGATAACAAATAATGTAACAAATATGAGAAGTGTAAGTGCACAGGGTTGGAGTTGAAACATTCCTCTGTTCAAGCACAGCCAATATTCATATTTTTATATCAAGTATCAAGCTACATCTCATGCAAATACACATTTTCTTCAGTCTATTACAGTGGATGGAGGAGTGAAAGGGTTACAACTTCTGCAGTTCTACTTCAGCTGCCAGTATTGCGACATACAGTTAAACAACGTTCAGCTAATGGAAGCAGTTTTCCTGTGGTATGAAAGAAGATCAGGGGCGTCACAAACTCAGAAATCTGGACTGCTAGCAGTAGAGGTAGAACCTGACATGGCAGATGAAGCCAGTCAGCCTTACTTACTGAAAAGTAGATTAATACACAGATGTGAGGCAGAAAGTATATTGCTAATATAATCAAGCTGTTCAAAATGAACCGAATAGCGGTCTGTTTGGTTTTGTCAGGTCTTGACCTCTGACTGCCCACACCCACAGAAAAGATGCAACTCACAGGCACTGCCGCACAAAAAGAAGCCATAGTCAATCAACCATGAGTATTCCCACGGTGATGGTGTACATCCAAACTAATGTACAGAATATATGTGCCTGTATTTGCTTTACGGTTAACGTATGCTACAAGATGAGCCACAGCAACATACAAGTCTATAGTCATGCCAGTGAAGAATAGAGATCCTCCAATCAAACTGCAGCTATTATTACGGCTGTAATGCGGTCACTCCAGCAAGGTTCTGGACGATGCTTAGCAGAACTCGGATGTAATATAATGAATGTGAGCAGGCTAGATTAAGAAAGATGAGTTCGCTCTGGAAAGAGGGAGACGAGTTTCCTGGGCTTGAAGGTGTCCCACATTGTCTCAGAAATAGGTCCACAACCACATAGAGGGTTATTGGAAGATTGACAAATATTAGGATATCAAGGATCGGGCTGTATGATCCTATGCAAAGCTGATCGTGGGATGAAATGTTGGAGCAATTCCTGTCTATGCTCTCGGAAGATGAGGTGTTTATCATCTCCATTCTACATCCACAAGGGAGCTGGAACCAGCTTATTTCCCTTTTTTTCCCCTTTTTTGCCTCAGAACATACACCTGATTCAGACAAAACCATTAATGAGTTCGCTCTGGAAAGAGGGAGACGAGTTTCCTGGGCTTGAAGGTGTCCCACATTGTCTCAGAAATAGGTCCACAACCACATAGAGGGTTATTGGAAGATTGACAAATATTAGGATATCAAGGATCGGGCTGTATGATCCTATGCAAAGCTGATCGTGGGATGAAATGTTGGAGCAATTCCTGTCTATGCTCTCGGAAGATGAGGTGTTTATCATCTCCATTCTACATCCACAAGGGAGCTGGAACCAGCTTATTTCCCTTTTTTCCCCTTTTTTGCCTCAGAACATACACCTGATTCAGACAAAACCATTTAATGTAAAGTGACAAACCTACAAGCTCGGTTTACAACACTCTTGTTTTAGTTCAATCGTGGCCATGGTGTGCTAATTTGTTCCTGTCATCATTTACTCACCCCTGTGTCATTTTGAACCCACAAGACTTTGGTTAATCTTTGAAACGCAAATTAAGAAATGTTTATGAAACATCCTCCACTGAAAGTCCAGGTAACCAAAACTTTGAAGATTCAAAAAGTTTGTAATCCAAGTCTTGTGAAGATATAAAATCACTTTTTTAATTGAACAGATTCAATTAACATGCATACATAGAGCGCATCTCACATGGTAAACACAGAAGCTCATATGGATTCGTTTTATGAAGCTTTTATGACCAATAGAGGGACAGAAACCACTCAGGTTTCATTAAAAATATATTAATTCATGTTTTGAAGATGAACCAAAGTCATGCAAGTTTGGAACAATTTGAGGATGACAAAAAATTTTTGGTATCAGAATTGATGACAGAATTTTTGGTATCATTTTACCAAATGCATGAAACCAGCCTTGCTGGTTGAACTAGTTAAAATGTCTGGTTGGGCCACAGCATCTCACTAGCAACTCAAACACAACATATGCTGGTGTTTGTTGGTATAGGCCTATTGGTCATTTGATAATTTCACTACCATGGTTTTTACTACAAATATAATGGTTACTATACTATACACTTGGTAAATCTGGGGTTAGTGTGGTTTTAATACAATTTCCAGACAAGGAAATCCACCTGCATGCATCCAATTTACTCACATATTAGTTAAGAAGCCAACGGACGGAATTCACATCTTTTGGTTTTTATTGACTTCCCGCTTATTGTGCTGTTGACTTTTGACCTGAGGTCTGGTCTAGCACGTGGTCCTTGGCATGGAGATGTAAAAGAACAACGTACGGCATTGTAAGGCTTTCTTCTGTTTTGTTCATGTATCCTTTTAGTTGACCCTCACACTGCCACTGAGTTCAACATGAAAATAAGCTGTTTCATACTCTTAAAGACAATGTTGTTGATTTCTTCTCTGTACAATGCAGATGCAAATTGTAGGAAAACTACCATGACATAGCAAATGTGAGGGGAAATCCAGTTTATTGCTGAATTATGTTTAGATCATATGGAAATGTGACTTAACAGGAACAAATGATGGCATATCACTTGCAGGATTGGCTATTCTGACATGTGCATTGTTGAAAACCCATTTATCATACATAAAATAAGCATCAAATAACCATATATGTGTATGAAAATAAATGGCGTCATTTGTTTATTGTCTGATACCTATTGAACCAACAGAACTGTTCAAAAATGTGGCTTTTAAAAGCCTAGAAGATGTGCTCTTCCATTCTCAAACAAATACTGTTGTCACAAGAGACTGCAACATTTATTGTTACCGATATGGACATGTCAGCCTTATGTGCAAATGGTTGGTGTCAAATGACCACAATATGGCCTTACTTTGTCAAAATGGCATGTACAGCATCAGTAAGAGATATCATCAAACCTGCAAATGTGTGTTAGGAGGTTTCCTTTATATTGAGATCAGCATATATACATTTGGTTACCAAATTTGTGATCAAAGCATAGAGCAGTTTTGAGGATTCCAATGAAGTTCATAACATTAGATACAATTCAAATAAATGGAATGACTCTTCACAGACTGATAAAGATGAAACAAGCACCTGTGCAGATTAGTGTGTATGAGGCATATAGAATGCAATTTTTTATTATTATTATCAATTCAGCATTTTTATCAAATGTGTTTCTAAAGTCTGTCTCCAAACAGCCTGTTTGGACATAATAGCATAATGATGTTTGACATTTTAACGTTGTCCCAGTTCACTATACCGATATGGACATGTCAGCCTTATGTGCAAATGGTTGGTGTCAAATGACCACAATATGGCCTTACTTTGTCAAAATGGCATGTACAGCATCAGTAAGAGATATCATCAAACCTGCAAATGTGTGTTAGGAGGTTTCCTTTATATTGAGATCAGCATATATACATTTGGTTACCAAATTTGTGATCAAAGCATAGAGCAGTTTTGAGGATTCCAATGAAGTTCATAACATTAGATACAATTCAAATAAATGGAATGACTCTTCACAGACTGATAAAGATGAAACAAGCACCTGTGCAGATTAGTGTGTATGAGGCATATAGAATGCAATTTTTTATTATTATCAATTCAGCATTTTTATCAAATGTGTTTCTAAAGTCTGTCTCCAAACAGCCTGTTTGGACATAATAGCATAATGATGTTTGACATTTTAACGTTGTCCCAGTTCACTGGGATTGTATTTCAAGCAAGTTGACACAACCTTCACTCCCCTGTATTTAAATTAATAAGACTGGGCCACATTGATTTCCTTTGTCATATCTTAAAATCATGATGAAACAGAAGTAGTATCAGATGTTTTCTTCTGTATTGTTATGTACATCCAGGTGCAACAGATTATCGGAAAAAAAATGTAGGGCTGGGACTTGTTCCTATTCATAGGTTGTTGATTTTGACATGGGAATTGCACTAAAAAATATAGGCAGATCTGAATATGAGCTTGCAGTCGATTGTGGGTGGATTTAAGCAGACTAAATGACTGAAGAAGTTTGACGTTTCAGAGTTATGACATTTTGATTAAATACTATAAAGAAAAATATGCAGGGATGAAAGGTTCACAACAATATTAATATATAATAATATAAATAATAATGCATTTGTAAAACAGGTGAATTTTCATTTTATGCTGACTTTAAACAGTTCACTAAATCTATTTAGACTCATTGGATGAAATGAAGCTGTTTGTAAATATATGCATACTTTTAAGGTCACACAGTGCTAAAAACTATTCCCAGTCAATGATATTAAACCAAAGTCCAATAATAATCTAAAAATAAACATTAATCACAAACATAAATAATAATAAATGACAATAGCATCAATTCGATTTTTTTTATTACAGTTTTAACATTCAATTCACAATTATATGGGCATTGATTGTATCAGTGTATTTTAATATGTCTGGTGTGTGTATTTATGTGATTTTTTTTATGGCATTATGAATTCATATGTTAGTCTATCTGCTGGACAGTAAGAGTAGCAGAGCACAGCGCCTCCCCGAGTACATTAGTGGCTTTGCAGGAATACAGGCCGCTGTGGTGCGGAGAGACGTTCTCTAAGGTGAGAGTACAGCTGCCGTCCTCCTCATAGTTCACCTGCACACACTCCTCCTGCAGCTCCAGCAGCTCACCGGCCTTCAGCCACACCACCTCAGGGTCAGGGTAACCTGAAACACGGAGAGAAGAAGTTGTGATTTCAAGAGAGACTTATCATGATGTACTATGGAGAACATCCATCGGTGTGTCCCAACCTGTGATGAGACAGGAGAGCTGGGCGCTGGAGCCCTTCGGGACAGTCAGGTCAGATAGAGTCTTACTGAACTCAGGTTTACTCTGAAGCTTCAACTCCAGAGAATGCAGTGCCTTCTCTGTCTCTATAACAACAACAAGCGAGAAAAATGTATTATTGACCTGTAAAAACATCCGTCACAATATAAAAAAAGATGTTTGACATCTTCAGTCAGACATATCACAAGCCACAGATGTCAGAGATGTCACGATCTATTTTGGTGACATTCTGCGGTACGGTGCTTTACACTGGTTTATGAAGCACATTGATTTTTCTTTTGTGTTTGATCCCTTTCTCACCATCCACAGGGCTCAAGCTTGCAGAAGCCTCTGGTTTAGACAATATAGCCATCCTCTTCAGAGCCAGCAAAGCTTTGCCAGTTTTCTAAATACAAAATCATAAAAAGAAGAGAATGAAGTTTATGTGCACACTTTTTAATCTGATTAATGAACGTATGACCCTTATGAGTCAGTTGTTCAAATAAATTGGTCAAAAATGACTGATTAGTGAAGAACATGGTGAATAAAAATGCAATTTGGTGCAGACATTCTTATTTATAAAGCCAAAAATAAGTTTAATTTCTTATAGATTGTAAATCAATGCGATTCGGTATACCAGACCCCTTACATAAAATGCATATCAAATATGAGTCGTCCCTCCTCCTCTCCTATTAATATGTCTTAGTAAGATGATATTTAAATGCTTAGCTTTATGATCAAAGCTCTGTAGTTGTAATTGGATTATATAATGCAATACAATGTTTGGGAGATGTACAAATAGCCTCAACTTTGATCAAATCCTTTGTTACATACATTTGACACAGATGTTTCTGAAAAAAAAATGTATGGATAACTACAAAAAGTTACTTTAGTACAGTAAAAGATCATATTTAAATAGTTAATAAAGTTATTCTTATGCTTACTTTATAAAGTTCATTAAAGATTTAACAGTAAAACACGTGGACGACTACCTCAGTGTTTAGAATGGCCTTTAACGGCTAAAAAAAGTGCAAAAAGCATGTAGAAAATTGAGTATAACATTTTTTTTGTCAAAGTTTTGTTGATAATTTAGAGGCCTTATGTATTAAATCGGATACAGTAGGCTTCACAGGTCAATACAGAGATCTCAGATCAATACCAAATATACTGTGCGACACCAGTCTTTAAGAGCATGCGCACAACACCGAGGCTATAGCTGTCCAAAAATACTAATTTGTCTAATTTTATTTCTCAGGCTGTCGAAAAACGAACTGATACGATTATATAAAATTCTTAAAATAAGAAATATTGCCTTATTCCGACTTTAAATCGAACTCTCGAAGTATGCGTAAACTCTTTTGACTAGGTGTACAAGTAACAACACGCAGGCAGTTAAAACCATGCTAAAAATGAAGCTAGTTAAATCAGTGATGTCTGCTATGTGTTCTTTTTTTCATCACGTTTCTGACTAACCTTCCACTTCTGCCTAGTCAGGAATCTCTTCATCTTGTCTTTGGAAAGGGTTTTGGTGCTGCTGCTGCTGCTGTTGTCTACACAAGTATATACCAACCAGGAATGAGCCATGGCTTCTTCACACGACATCCTGCGCCTGTCAGAAAGTTCAACGCAGAGTTATGAATCTGCGCGGACGCATTTGTGTGATGTGTGCACGGACAGTATATAAGTAGCCTATATGAATGCACCTGACATCTTTGCTGAGCAGAGAGCTAATGAAATCCTTTGCCAGGTCGGTGATATCTTCAAAGCTCTCCTCATCAAACTCCCACTGCACTGCTGTCACAAGAGTCAGAGTCTCTGAGTCACTTTCACCCTGGAACGGAGATTCACCGCTCAACCTACAAGTGAACAAGCAGACTCAGATCATGTAATGGCATTTCTTTACCACAAGGGAGCAGCAAGGTGTTTGAACTCACAGGATGTAGCAGATGACCCCGATGCTCCACATGTCAGTGGCCAGGCAGATGGGCTCATAGTTGATGACCTCTGGAGCAACAAATTCTGGAGTGCCGTGCATCACCTTCACAGGTGTGTTGGGATCTAAGGTATACAACAAACATTCACTGCTATAATTATTATAGCTTTTATTAACATTTTGAATTAGCATTAATATATATATATTTTCAGTATTCATTTTAATTCTAGGTTCATGTTTAGTAATTTAGTTTGTTTTTTTCTGTTGTTGTTTTGTTAATTTGATAAGCTATTACTATTTAGGTTTAATTTGATTTTAATTGAATTCATTTTTAGTTGTTTAACTTAAGGCAAGGCATAATTTGTCATTAAGTTTAAGCTTTTCAGCTAGTATTTATATTTTATTTTATTTCAACTTTATTGAAATGAACAAAAAAAGTTGTAGTTTTAGTTATAATTATAATAACCCTCAAAACATTTCACACAGAGATCCCTTACAAAAAGTTCTGTGTATCAGCATACCATGGTACTTTGCTATATACCATTGTACTGAAAGCTTACCATAGAAATATTTGCATAGATAATACTATGAAAAATACCATGGTATTACCATCATTCAGATAAAGTCTAGATAAACATGTTATTAACATGGTTTGGTGTTCCTTTAGTTATTGTGCACAAACATTCACTTTATTATTGTATTATTTTTATGTTTATTATGTTAATAATATTTAAGCATGGTAATATATTTTATTCAATGTTAATATTTCATATTCTTTTATTATATTTTATTATACCATATGTTGTTGTGTTGACAATATCATCAGTACATTCGTACCCAGCTTGCTAGCGAGTCCAAAGTCAATGATTTTGACCTGAATCCCGGTTCTGTCCACACAGACGATGTTCTCAGGTTTGAGGTCCAGGTGGACAATGTTTTGCTGGTGCATGTACTGAATCCCCTCCAGAATCTGACGCATGTAGCCCACACTGGACACTTCGGTGTGCTCAAAACTATCATCTACAATGCGCTCAAACAGCTCTCCACCAGCAACACTGCACATACACACACAGATTAAGCTGTGTAGGTGCCAAAAGATTATAATAACACTATTGAAATGAATGCATTGAACACTGTTGGCATTTCTCATTTCTGAATATTTTTCTAAAAACATTGCACCCTTCAAAACGCCCACATGCAAGATACTCACTATTCCATCACCATGACCATCTCAGCCTTGTTATCATATGCGGCAAGACACTGCACGAGCTTTGGATGGTGTAGGAAATTCATTAGCTCTATTTCTTTCCTCGCAGCCTCTCTCTCCTTTGTCCGACGACCTTTGTAGAACTTTCCAGCACAAACACGGCCCGTCTCCTTATGGGTCATCCGAAAAACCTGGCCAAACTTCCCTCTGAGAAAGATTCAGAATTAAGCATGAAATTATGCTTACAAACTCAAAGTCTGTGATGTTTAACGAATCATTATTTCTCAGTATCCTAACTTCCCATTTATCCAGATCTTGAGAATGAAGTGGATTTGATATTCAGCCTTAAACCAGTATTTTCAGGAAAACATTTCTTTTATCACCATACTTAAAAGTATGAATTATAGGTTATGAGTCATTTCCAACGAAATTGACAAAACATGACCCTAACCTATCCTGTCGTATTTTGCATTCTTCTGGGAATCAGAATCAAGTATAGGGGTTGTTTTCTCTTTTTGATGCATGTATGCCTGTTGGAACGTGTACTCACGCAAGTTTTGTTATACTTGACTGGTCCTGTGAATGTGAGCTATGAGGCCTGCTAAATGTGTGTTTGATAAGGATACTTACACTCCGAGTTTTTCATGGACATTATAGTGGTCAGTAAGTTTATCCTCCGTGTTGATGGTCACAGCCACATACTCCACTGGTTTCTCGTCACAGGGCTCTCCTTTGAAAGACAACATGCTTTCATTTACCGTGGGACCTCAACACAAAGCCTAACTCTCTTAGATTGCATACCCTTTGGTAATGACTTTAAACATGTTCTTCCTGTTTACAATTTGGTTGCTGAGCCTTGTTCCCATAAATTGTGCGAAGAGATTATCTTAAAATTACAAGCAAATAGAGTGCTGCATTAACAAATATAATGACGAGCAATTGATCTATAGCGTAAAAGATACATTACAGGAATAGTTCACCAAAAATGAAAAGTGGCTGAACATCTATTTACCCTCAGGCCAGTCAAGATGTAGATGAGCTTGTTTCTTCAATGGAAAATATTTGGAGAAATATAGCGTTACATCACTTGCTCACCAATGATAAAACATCACAGTAATCCACAAGTAATTGACATGACTCGAATTCATCAATGAACATGTTGTGAAGTGAAAAGCTGTGTGTTTGTAAAAAACACAATCCATCTATAAGGCATTTTAACTTTAAACCATAATCCATAATAACACTTCCTCTAGTGAAAAAAGTTCATCCCCTGTTGTCCTCTCACATCAAAATCCACTGACATATTTGTTTAGTCCTGTTTTAGACTGTTTATGCTTGTAAACTGTGCTTGATCTGAGCATATTTCTCTGTTGATTGAGATAAGATGACTTTTTCATTGGAGGAAGCCATTTTAGAAATAGATGACTCGTCATTTAGCCTGTCGCAAATGTTTGAAGTTAAAAACATCTTGATGGATTTGTTTCTTACAAACATGCAGCCTTTTGCTTTACAAAACATTACTGATGTTTTTATAGTTGTTTGGACTCTCATTCTGACGGCACCCATTCACTGCAAACTGCAAAGCATCCATTGGTGAGCAAGTGGTGCAATGCTGAACTTCTCCAAATCTGTTCTGATGAAGAAACAAACTCATCTACATCTTGGATGGCCCGAGGGTGAATACATTTTCAGCAAATAGTCATTTTTGGGTGAACCATTTGTTTAAGTCATCAAAACTTTTATATAATTAAAAAATAATAATTAAACAACCTCACCTGGGTTGTCCATCCTGATTGGCTGGGACTCTTGGCTGGGTTCGCTGACCCCCACAGCGTTACAGGCCCTGACCCGGAAGCAGTATTCTCCTTGAGGCTGGAGTCCTGAGGTCACCCTGAGCGAGGTGCTCTTGCACTGGGCTGTGAGCTCTCTCCACTGGTCAGTCGCACCTGGGCTTTCACAAACCTCCACCACGTATCCCGTCACAGCACTGCCGCCATCGTAAGACGGCCCAGACCAGGACAAAACCAGAGAGTGAGGGGAGAGGACATATGCCACGGGACAGGAGGCCGGCGGCTGAGGCAGGTCTGGATAAAACACACAAACATACCAATCATCAAATGGTTATACAGTTTTCATAAACATTTTATTTAATAATTCCAGGAATTGAGAGTACACAGACTACTTAATTTAGATTTAAATTAACAACACTTAGGTTAAAATATGTATGCTTAATTTTTGAGTCATGAATATCAGGAATATTTATTATATAGGGTTTCTCCATTTAACACAAACAGTGTCTTTTAATTTAAAAAGTCAAAGAAATTAACTAATGTTAGGTAAAATTTTAAATATATGAATATTTTAAAGTTGCAAAGGGGTGGATGCTAATATAGTTATTGATATAGTAATCTTTATAGTTATTATTCTTAGTGTGAATGGAACTTTACATTTTTATTTGACAAAAATATACAAATTAATTTAAATGTATTAACTGAAAACATGCTAATCAATAAAATGTATATTCATGTCATTGCCTATATAAATAGCATTTTTGAATAACTTACAGTAGATCTGAGCAATAGAAATGAGCATCATGACCCAAATAACAGCTGAGGATTGTCTGACCTTACCAATGACATTCAGGGTCACTGTGTGTTGGGCTGAACTTTTGCGATCTCGTACAAATATCGTGTAACGTCCAGAGTCCTCAGGAAGGGCTTCGGAAATCACTAGAGAACTGCTTTCATTGCAGGACTCAATATGAAACCTAGAGCTTTCCACCACCTTCAGAAAGACACAACATTATACACACAAACAGATTGCAACATGTCTGGATTGTGTTGTGTTCTTATGTACCTCTTTTTTGTTATAGACCCAGCAAGAAGCTACAGGAGAGCTGCCTTTGAACACACACTTCAAACGGGCCGTCTCTCCAACATGCACCTCCAGACGATCTAATGGATCTACAAACTGCAGAGGAGGTGCTGTAAACACAAAAACACAGGTGCTGAGTATCACAAATGAGACCTCTTTAATGTCTCCGTTATTTTGTCTGGACAACAAAAAGATTAAATGGAGAGAAAAGGGAGGCTTTTGCTTCACCGATTTTAATATTAAGTTATTATCAATTTCTCTGAATTTTTCAAAAAAGACTGTATATTTATATTATATTAAAATAGAAATAAAAATGCAAGAAAATAGGACAATATAAACAATTTTCTTCAAAACTTCAATTAATTACAATTATTTGTAATACATATAATTTTATATAAAATGTTTATTCATTTATAAATGAATATTTATACCATTGGTGGTGGTTGAGGAGAGACCCCCCCATATGATTGTAAAGCGCTTTGGGTGTACAACAATACACAATAAAGCGCTATATAAATGCATCATTCATTCATTCATAAATAATCAGTGTACATTCAAACTATTCTAGCTTTCACACAAAACATTACTTTTTCATTATACAAGATAAAAATCAATGGTATTTTCCTTCTCTCACACAGTACAGATATTAAGAATTAGTTCTGGGATCATATTTACATGTACATTCATGCATTTGGCAGATGCTTTTATCCAAAGCAATTTACATTGCATTCAAGATATTTTTTTTTTATCAGTTATTGCTTTCCCTGGGAATTGAAACCATGACCTTGGCATTGTCACCTTGCTCAGTCTGAGCAACAGGAAGGCTGTCGCATATACTGTGTACGTGATAAATATGAAAGCAAACAGAAACTGCAATTATTCAAATCAACACACTCAGCTGAACTTGACCAGCTAATGGTCTTTAAACAGACCTATTATTAATACAGACTGACCACAGATAGCAGTGTGTTTTACATGAAAGATCAAATGACTGAAAGAAAACAACCATCATTCAGTGCTTAAGTGCCCGGCCCAATTACAAACAGAAGTACCAAAGAAAATATGATAACATCTTAAAGTGACATTGAATGTTTTGATGCTTATAATTTGGGAAATTCTTTTTTTTATGCGTCAGTCTGATCAGTATGTGAGCAGATACAATTGTTTACCTCTCTGTAAGCTACAAATCCAGACAGAAAGGATTTAAACTAAAACACAATTTGATGTTAAATGTTAGGTTTTTCGAAGAATATTTCTTTGGACAAGAAGGATTACAGTGTTTAAAGGGAATAAAGTCATTCCTAAGGTAAACATTAGTCTGTTTCCTGTTTTACTGTGCACAACACTAACAGACTCTGAAGGGGCCAGACAATCTGGAAGCCAAGATCAGTGGAGTAAAACACAGACTGCTCGGAGCAAATGACACAGCAGGTCACGGTGGTTATACTTTAACTCGCAATTCTAGACAAAATGCATTAAAAACATGGTGTTATTAGAATATAAAGTAAAGAAGGCATGGGTGTGGGAGGCTATGGATCACATGGCCTTCAAGAAAGGAGAATCACTTGAAAGAATCCAAAAAAGTAACAGAAAATCTGCAATTCAGCTATTAAGTTACAGTATGAAGGACAAGAACAAGTAAACATTTTGAATCAAGGATCTAAAAAAGAGCAAAAGTAAAAGTGAAAGTGCAGGACAGACATGATGATGGTCTTACCTGTACCTGAGCTGCTCCTTCTTTTGACAAGCACCTCTGTAACAAGACACAGAAATATGTCAAGAATCAGCTGTCCGGTGTGGGTGCTTTTGTGTTAAAGAGCATGCAACAGATAACATTAGCTTTGCCTATCATATAAGGGAGGAGTCAAGTGATCAGGTGTGCGTGTCTAGGAAAAATATTCAACAGATTAAAGAGGAAATGCTCAACATAAAACCATTAGTATGTCAATTGGTCAGGAAATGCTCTTTGTATATTTGTACGTTTATTATTTGTATGTTTTTGTACAGAGTTTATTCTTACATAAACTAATATATAAACTATGCATAATAATTACATGGAATAATTAGATTTGGAATAAAACAGTATTAGCAAGTGACAACACCCTAATGACAGTGATATGGGAGCTTTGGAGGAACAAAAATGTTCCATGTGTTAAATTACATTTCCTACACTTAAATGCATGAGATTACTTTGAGGGTAGGGCCATTATTTGTGACATACCTCTCTTGAGTGCTGGAGAGCTTGCTATAGGACTTCCTGTCTGAGGTGACTGTGGGCCTTTAAAAACACTGATGTCATCTGGGACCTTCTGAGAGGAGTTTAAGACCCCGCTTAGCATGTCAGGAGTGTGAGGATGAGAGGAATTAGGATGAGAGTGAGATGTGTTGGCAATATTGTTACGGATCCCAATGATTGTTTCATAGTCTGCAATTGATTTGGTTCATATGGTGTGGTTGCATGAGGAGCAAACGGAAAGTAAATAATTAAATCAGAGAGAGAGAGATAGAGAGAATGGCATTAGACAAGGTAATTAACATTGATAACCCTGTCAATTCACACGTCTGTATATGATATAAACAGAAACACCTGCATCGTGCTAGTAATGGAACTAGGCCATATACACTCTTAAAAATAAAGGTGCTTCACGATGCCATACCTTTAACATCTGAAGAACCTTTCTGTTTCACAAAAGGCTCTTTGTGGCGAAAGAAGGTTCTTCAGATTATAAAAAGGTAAGAAAGAGATGGTTTTTTAAAGAATCTTTGACTGAATGGTTCTTTGTGGATCCAAAAACGGTTCTTCTATGGCAGTGGTTCTCAAACCTGTCCTGGAGTACCCCCTGCCCTGCACATTTTGTATGTCTCCTAGGTACCCTAGCAACCGCATAGCAACACCCTAGCAACCTCCCCAGGTACCCTAGCAACCGCCCTAGCAACCAGCCCGAGTACCCTAGCAACCGCATAGCAACGGCCCTATCAACCACCCCGAGTACCCTAGCAAACGCATAGCAACGGCCCTAGCAACCACCCTAGGTACCCTAGCAAACGCATAGCAACACCCTAGCAACCACCCACAACACCTTAGCAACCGACTGCCAAGTTTTGCCACGGCAAGCACCACTCACATTTTCTGAAATGTACATATCTATCACACCTGATTCAACTCATCAGCTCATTAGTGGAGACTGCAAGACCTGAAGTGGGTGTGTCAGATATAGGGAGACATACAAAATGTGCAGTGCTGGGGGTACTTCTTGGAGAGGTTTGAGAACCCCTGTTCTATGGCATCGCTTTGAAGAACCTATTAAGCACCTTTATTTTTAAGAGTGTATGGCCCCATATATATGTTGAATTTGAGTTCATATTTACCTCTCACACACACTGCTGAGCTGCTGGATGTTTTTCCTGCTGTGTTTTCGGCCACACATGTATAAGCCCCAGCATCCTCTGGGAGACATTCCCTAACTACCAAAGTCACCACTCCTCCCTCTAATGAGGATTTTCCAAACAGCACAGGCTCACCTGAAATGGTTGTGGTACAAATGGACAGAAAGAGGGAGACAAAGCAATAGAAGGAGTGAGTTTGTGGCATTATGAAGAGATAGAATTTTAGAAGTTTTAAAAACTTGAAAATAATGTTTCTTTGTTTGTAACTGAACTGTGCGGGACTCATTTTATTTGAATTTGATTGAACAATTTAAATGACTAACTCCAGAAGCAGGAACTTGCAGATGAAATCATAACAAATGTGCATACAAACACATATTTATATATATTGAGTCATATTTGTGACCCTGCACCACAAAACCAGTCATAAGTGTAAATTTTTCGAAATTGAGATTTATAAATCATCTGAAAGCTGAATAAATAAGCTTTCCATTGATGTATGGTTGTTAGGATAGGACAATATTTGGCCAAAAATTAAGTTTTGATATATTTACAGTAGGAAATTTGCTAAATATCTTCATGGAACATGATCTTTACTTAATATCCTAATGATTTTAGGCATAAAAGAAAAATCTATAATTTTGACCCATACAATGTATTGTTGGATATTGCTGCAAATATACCCCAGCGACTTAAAACTGGTTTTGTGCTCCAGGGTCACATATCTACAGTTAAAGTACATTATTCTTAATCAGACTCGTATGCTTCAAGCAGCAAAATCAATATAAAGAAAAAACTGAACTCGCCATTATGAAGCCAGGAAACACTTATTGGCTGGCTTCCTGTGATAGTCCCTTTCAGTGTGATGTCATTTCCTTCATCCACTATGCAGTCCTCAAGGGGCTCCGTGAAAAGGGGTGGATCCAGACCACTAGTATGGCTGTGTTTACTACTCACTAGCTTGACAGAAGAAAGCAGAATGAGATTAGTCGTATATATTTATTATACTACATTGAAGTATGGTTTTTGAATTTCGAATCACAGTAGGAGGCAACAAAGAGCTGTCTTTATGAATGAGTCGTTAAATGATTCATTAAGCTGATTCCTTGCAACACCCTCATTCTTTGAGGAACGAAATGAGTCTATGAATAAATCATTGAATTGTTTACTCAACCAATCTGTTCAAAACACAGATTCATCATCATCATAATTCATCATTTATTATCTCCATAAGGAGACATTTGTGTTAAGCAATCAAGAGAGCAGGTCTAATTGACAAAATGACGTGAGGAATGCCAGAGCTATTTGTTGAATGGAGAATGTTGCTTCATTCGGATTTTTCATTTTTCATTGGGGGAGCAAAAATATACAAAACACTTGGCAATACTTTGTCTAAAATGTAAGTTTCTCAATATTACTTGTTTATTGAACTCTTGCATAAAAGCAGCATCACACATACAAGTGCTGTTGCAGTCCCGAGGGGGATATTGCTTAAATATAATACAAGTCAATACACTTCCACTTCTCTGCTGTGTTCTGTTCCAGCTGCACATTGTTGTCAGCATGTTTTATGCATTACTAATAATAATCATGTTATTATGTTAAAACAATTGTAAAAGGAATAAGATAATGTTTGGTATTTATTTAGTAAATTAATATAAGGTTTTAATACCTTTTAAATCTTATGATGATGATGATGATTCTTTTTGCAATAGCAAATAACATTCATATATAGACTTGTGAATCATAGACTTGTATAGTGTTTAACAATACGTTCACACAGGAAGAAACAAGGCTCATATAAATGAAGAGAGCAGCTGAAGAGATGTGCCTGTATGTTTCAACATCCTCGCTATCACACCTTCTGTCTAGAAACACCAGAAGCACCACGTAAAAATGACAAAAAGCAACAATGCCAAAAGTAAACAAAGCGATTATAATAGCAAAAGTACAACATAACTAACAAAAGTTAATTGTGACTCAAAAGAGCGGATTGAAATCAGACCACAGGCTTGAGCTAAACTGTGATCTCATCTGACACTCCTCCAACAAACCGGTTTCTGTTTAAAATACTGGCACTTACCGCTGTGGGCGGAGCCTTGTATACTATAATTAACCTCCCATAAGCATTTGTGTTTAGTAACTTTAAAATGTGACAGGCCCATTTTTTGTATTTTGTATTTGTGATGCTGCCTCTTGTACACATAATTGATCTGGTCTTCTTAATCTCAATTAAGGTATAAGCTAAAGGAGGTATGAGATGTAATTTCAGTTCAAGGAACAAGTCATTCTAGTCCTCTTTGTTGTATTAACATGGGAGCAAACACTTTTGTCCTCACTGACCTGGTAGATCACATGATCTGCTGTCTTTTGCCCTGGCCTAATGTAACCATGTAATCCTTGTTTGTGCATGCAAACAAGTCTTTTTAATTTTTTGTACTGGTTGTTCTGGCAACTCACTGCATCGGAAAAATAAAATGGTGACTCTACAGTTCTATGAAGAGCAAACTGAAATCTTTTAAGTTTCATTCTTTGTACTTCAGCTGTCTTGTATCAGGTGATAAGATCTAAGAAATGAAAGGAAGGAACTGCAGTGTTGTAATTGTGCAGTTAGAGTAGAGCACTAGCATCAAACATACATGTTCCACACAAACCGGTGCAGAAAACAAAACAAAAGCCTGCTGTTCAAATTAGCAAGGAAGGAATTTCCTGCCAATAGTGACCTCTTGCCTGGCCAGTAATTTGTGTCCTGAGACAGATAAGATACAGTGGGGTTCCAAAGTCTGAGACCACTTTAAAAATTTTATTTTTTTCCCCATTTAAACCTGGAAATGCACAGAAAGCTTTAAGTTTGGGAACATTTCCTCTTAAACAAAGTAAATTAATGATGTAAAATGAAGACGAAATGAAAATGCTTTTTTAGATAACCTAAATGTGATTCATGTTGCAACATCTATACGACCTGTTTTTATGTTTTTCAGAAATGTTGAATCTAATTAAATAAACCTGACAAATTAAGTTACAATAACAAAAGTTAGTATGAGTTAAATCAGAGGTCGTCAACAAGGGGACTATATGTCCACAAGGGCACCTTAGAAAGCTTTCAAGGATTATTTAAATTAAAGATTACAATTATAGTTTCATTCAAATAATTAAAAATCGTATGATTTTTCTAAATGCTTATTCAATTCTCATTCTAATTCTTTAAATCTTAAAATAATAAAAGACAACATATAATTATTCCCCTCATCAACTGTTGAACTGTTTTTGTTTTTAATTTAATAGACATCTCTTGTAACTTCTGCAGTCAGAAGAATAAATGTGCTTAATGAATTCCCCATTTCTGTTAATACAAACTCTTAAGATCAAAGTGGCTTTGTCATATCCACAGCAGAACATACCAGAAAAATTATTATTGTTTATATGAGAGGCTTTTGAATATTGCTTTGCACAATCAAATGAAAAAGATTGAGAATCCCTGGACTAGATAAAGTACAAATAGATCCTTGAGGTATCATGAAATAAAAATAGAAGCATTTTTGGACCCTAAAATATCAGATTAAGTAAAAAACGAATCCATTCAGGCATATCACATGGTGTGAAGTCAAACATAAGAGGTTTCAGGATTTCCCCATCTAAATCTGGCTGAATGCAGTTGTACACTGAACTCCTCCATCACTTGATTATTATCCAAATGCAGTGAAAGTGAAAACAAAGTGCCTGTCAGTCTCTGATGTCTGCTGCATGAACACTGATTATTAACCATGACAACTCTTGAGAGGGCTTGTTTTAAGAACAATGCTTCCTGCAGAGATCACCTATTAAACCGCAAGTACAGACCATGTTAACCTCAACATGTTTTTATAGTCAAGAATCCAACCAGCTTGCATATACAAACACAAATAGGCTCTCTTGAGTATGCAAATACTGACAGACACACTCACTCACTCACAAACCTGTGTGTAGCTGCAAGAAATGTCCAGACTTGCCTGCATTGGATGTCTCTCCAGGCTTCTTCACGTCTGTGGTGATTGTGGGGATGAGTGCGGGTTGGGACACTTGTCCGTTGTCCCCCTTTGACTGGGAGCTTGACAGCTGTATCCTGAATGTGGACACATAACGTGTCTTCCCATCAGCAATACTCATTTCTCCTATCAGTACATACCAGTTTCATAAAATCCAAGTCATTTCCCAGCTTTCTTATCAGGTGGCTCGTATTTTCCTGTGTCTCTGAGTCTCTGCTATGCACACATGTCCTCTGTCCTGAGCTGTTCTCTGCATCTCTTTAGTTTCTGGCTCCTCCCCGTGACTGAAGCCTCATTCAATCGGTCTGCAGAACACTGTCCTCTAGCTGGGTTCGACTCAGCGCCTTGTCACAAACCCCACCCGCAACTATCACAACATTTCACCGTATATCTTTAACACGGTTTCTTTTCACACATATTGTGACTGTGGTAAGAGAGAGAGAGAAGTGGTGATAAGAGAGAGCGAGTGTATGTTATATTTACTAGTGATTCTGAAAAGTAAACTATTGTGTGTCATGTTTAAGCCCCAGCATCCTCTGGGAGACATTCCCAGTGTGTGGGTGGGAATGGGATTGTTTGTGTGAAAAGGGAGACAAAGATACACAAGTAACAGATTTGAAACTGAATCAAAGGTCAAAGGCATTCCCCATGCCTTTTCCCTCTGTAATTGCTGTCACGTTATCAGTTGAACTTTGGTTGTCTGTTTGTTTCTAATAAAAGAAAAAAAGTCTCACTGGACTCGGTGAGCCCGCAAGTACATTTAAAGATGAAAACGGTTCAAAAGTTTGGGGTCCGTAATTTTTTTAATGTTTTTGACATACGTCTCGTTGCATTGATTTGATTAAAAATGCCATAAAAATGGTAACACTGTAAAATATTATTACACTTTCATATAATTTTTTTCTATTTTGATATATTTTCAAATGTATTTTATTCCTGTGATAACAAGGAATTTCAGCAGCCATTACTCTAGTCTTCAATGTCCTTCAGAAAGTATTCTAATATGCTAATTTGCTGCTCAAGAAACACTTCATATCAATGTTAAAAACAGTTGTGCTGCTTAAAAATAAATTTTTTGAAAAAAGTTCAAAAGAACTTAATTTATTTGAAATAAAAATACTTTTGAATTGTTAATGTCTTTACTGTCACTTCGTCAAATTAATTTATTTTAAAAAATTGTACTAACCCCAAACTTTTGTACAGTAGTGTGGTTATTTGACTGCTCTGGGGGTAGTTTCATTGATCAGTTATGTACATTTCTATCATGACAACTCTCTGAAGATTTTAGCATGGTAATGGATATAACAATATTAATGTATTTGGTCTTGGCGGAATAGATCTGCTACTATGCTGCTGTTGGTTATTGTTGTTATTGTAGATTATTGCTGCTGCTACAAAGCAAGTACAGGAACTTGCTACTGCCAATACATACGCCGATACAGTGCTGTGAGTATTTAAGACATACTGCCTCTGCAAAAATAGCATACAAAACCCGTAGCAGATCTATACAGGTGGAGCTGGGGAGGTGGAGGGTTTCAGAGGAACTCTAAAAGTGCGCTGTGAGCTGCAGTACTGAATGCTAACTAGTCATTTATATGTAAAGCAGCAAGCTCATTGGCTGTGTATTCAACATGAACTAATCAGCTTTTGCCAAGTAGTTTTAACGCTGGGAATATAATCAGTTTGTGTTAACGACTCATCAGCCTGCGCCATCTAGAGTTTCATGACAGAACTTGGCATTTGTATCAGTGATGGCATATAAATGCGAGTTCATTCTAACAAACATTCCAGTGGTCACTGGGTTTTATTGAGTCAGTGTGAAAATGACAGTTATGTTTCCAAACAGGCAACTTAAGACAGTTTGAACTATTGATGTTTGTTGGGTCGATGTGAACCAGCCATTAAGCCAGAGAATCAAAAGATCCTAAAGAGTAACTTGTATATAAACAGCATTTGAACTGCACACCAAACATTTTTAAGGAGTGTAATGAACAAAAATCAGTGTGAAAATCAGATAGGTAAACTGAACAAAACTCCCTTTCTCATCTTTGTGTGTGTGCAGTGGTATGGGATGAGGAGCTGTTTGCTTTGGACATGCCAGTCCACAGAGAAACCCAAACATCCCACTAAAGACCTTGAACATGTGAACAGACTCAGACTCATTCGGAATCAATAATGCAGAATAACAGTTTAACTGTATGTGTAATTGAGACAAAAAGAAAATAAATGTCTTCTAAAATTACAGTAAAATTACTGAAATATTTCCTAGCCAAATATTTGCTTCTTTTTTTTGTTGTTGTAGCAAGTGAAGTGATCCGTTAACTGTTTAAGGAGGTAGTGCACAATCAACCCATTAGAGGTCTTATGGCTGGAATGTAGACAGGAAGATCCTGGAAAACAATCCATGAATAACTGGAAACAAAACACAAAGCATCTGACAAATAACTATTTGACTCATAAGTCACACATGGAGGATTTCCTTTACGTTTCCAAAATGTAGTAAAGTGACAGCACTTTATGCTTCAAAAGTAAATTGATGAACAAGTACAATTATTAATTAATAAATAATAATAATAATTATTATTATTATTATTATTTATAATACTACTACCAATAATAATAATCTCAACATTTAAAAAAAAGAAAGCAGGGAAACAATGTTAGTGCTTATAGACATACACTGAACAAAATTATAAACGCAACACTTTTGTTTTTGCCCCCATTTTTCATGAGCTGAACTCAAAGATCTAAGACTTTTACTATGTACACAAAAGGCCTATTTCTCTCAAATATTGTTCACAGATCTGTCTAAATCTGTGTTAGTGAGCACTTCTCCTTTGCCGAGATAATGCATCCACCTCACAGGTGTGGCATATCAAGATGCTGATTAGACAGCATGATTATTGCACAGGTGTGCCTTAGACTGGCCACAATAAAAGGCCACTCTAAAATGTGCAGTAATAATTTATTATTGGACCAAAAATAACTATTAACTGAGTGTTTTGTGAAATAAATATTAAATATGTACTAATAAAGATAGTGGGCTTCAGTAGTTGCCATAAACGAATGATATAACATTGTAAAAACCTTGAAATATTGCTGCTGTTTTCCTGAATTAAAAAAAAAAACAGAAATTTTTGCACACTCTAGTGGAAAGAATGAGGAAGTGTGAAAACGTCTGACAGTGTGTGTGCACTGACAGTGTTTTTTTCAAAGACCTGTGACCTAAATGAAAGTTGATGTAACTCTGATGTGGCTCTTCAGTAGAGCTATCTGACACACACCTGTGCGCTCCCATATTGTCATGAGCATCATTGTCTCTCCTGTAGCTTTTATTGACTTTCCTGGTGTATATGGGCTGAAAACCGGCTCCTGCTTGGATAGGTAGGTATAGCCAGTGTAAATACATAAGGATGAATGAAACAAATGTCAGAATCCATCTATGACCAAACAACACAATACTTTAGCTGATTAATGATTCTGAAGGCCATATAAAAATGGTGACGTGACATGCAGTCATTATATTGAAGCAGATCTGTGTAACTAGTCAGTGATTTATTTCATTTGTGCATTTAGTTGTATTTTCATACGTTTCCTCAGAGTCTGGCTAAAATACAAAGCGCTGTAATTCTCCGCAGATGTCGGCATGTGCTGAAAATGCTCCAATTGAAGTTTCTCTTATTCTTTCAAAGTTTCAACACTTCAGTGACATATTCAACACAAAGCAATGTTGTATATTTACTTGTACAGTTTCATATCATTTTGATATTTTCCTAGTTATTTGGAGGTCTTATCATATTTTAAAGAAAAATATAGAAGATTTGTATTTTAAAAAAAAAATGTTTTCCATACTGCAGGATCATCAAACTAATAAAGGAAAACATATTTCAGTTTAATTCAGTTTTTTTTAATCTGATTAATAGCAAATGATGAATATGAACTCGCTGAGACATAATGAAAGGTCTGCAGTCTTATTTTAGTAATATTTATAGTTTTATTAATATTTTTAAATTTTCATTTACATTTTGTTAAGGAATTTCTTTGTGCTTTTGTCATTTATTGTTATTTTTTACATTACCTTTGAGGTTTAATGTATTTTTATTTCAGTTTAATTTTAAATTTACCATTATTAATTTGGTTGCCAAGGCAAAATGTCTAATTTCATTCAATTATCATTAAGCCTTTCGTCTTATGTTTATATTTTTAATTTTATTTCAGGTTTATTTAATTTAACAAACTTTTTTTAAATAGTTTTGTTTGAAGTTTGAGTTAAAGATAATAGCCATTTTTGGGTATGGTGCCTCTTTGGATTTTAAGAGACTTCAGAAAGAGATAGAAATAATAACAGTGGCCAGCAGATGGCGGTGTTTCTGTTAACTCTACTGTAAGTACAGTAAGAGGGACCTTCATATCATTTTACATGTTTGCTACAGTTGTTTCATGGATGTCTTCAGGCGGTTGCATGGATTTTTTCCCCCTGTGCTCACTTCCTGTTACACAAACTTGCTTTTTCTTGATCTTTCTCCCTCTTCTACTTGTAACTTCACGCTTTTCCTATAACTAAAGCAAGAGCTCCCATTTAATCAAGCAGTCTGACTGAACTAGTTTTCAGAGATCTGAGAGTAGAGACTCATAATGTAATGCTGTGTGTGAGACTAACTCTTACCTCCAATCTCGGGCCTCTTTCTGGGCAGGTCCCAGATGGAAGTGATTACTCTGGGAGGGAGAAATTACAGAGCAAATGTACAGCCCATCAACTTTACACACACATACAGACGACAAAGGCAAAAACTGCAAAACTCCCCCTCACTCTCTCTTTCTCTGAGTCGAACTCGCACACGGCTCTCGCTGCCGTCATTTTGCCTGCAGCGGTACATTTCCGCTCGGCTCTCTGTCGGGACAATGCGACTATACGCTAGCCACCTTGTCTCTCCTCCACTCGTCTCAGCGAGTGTGTGGGTGGGAATGGGATTGTAAATTCCTAAGGATGAGCCATTTTAAAGGCCTCTATTAAAGGCCTGACGCAAAGCGACTCGCCTGTCAGGAGCCAGAGCCGTAACTCATTACCTGAGGAGAGGGAGATAGGATTCACATTACAGCTCCACCCTGAGCCCAAACCTCCACCCCGGGTCAGCTCACGCCAGGCTACAGGCCGTATATCCACAATGCAACACAGTCACGAAGAAGCGGTTCATACAAATACAGGCACTTCACACCAAACTGCCATCCAGCTTTCACAGCTAGCTATCACTGTTTGTGCAAAAGAGCATGATTACCGCAACTTGACCAATGAAACAACAAACATTTCTAGAGGCACCATCCTGAAAACTGCATTTGTGCATGTAAGCTTTGTATGCTAACATGTAAAGCTATTTTAAATTCTCTATTTTTGAAGCGATAGTTCATCCATATGAAAATTCTGTCATCATTTACTCATCCTCATTCCAAACCTGTATGACTTTCTTTCATTTGCAGAACACAAAAAAAGATTATTTAATGAATGGTTTGACTGTTTTTGTCTTTGCAAAACCACATTGGCCCTATTGACTATCATGGACAAAAAGAACAATGAGACATTTATAATGGTAACCTCTTTTGTGATTTGCAGAAGAAAGAAGTCATGCAGGTTTGGAATGACATGAGGGTGAGTGTATGATGACAGAATGGTCATTTTTGGATGGACAATCCCTTTAGCAAGTCAAATAAGGTTATTTTGGTCTTTCATATCTATTTTTAGATTAAAGCATTGGGCAAAACCCACTTAAAATTAACCACTTAAAATGTTTTTGTCAGTTCTAAAACAATTTTGACAAAAAAAAAAAAAAGTCAACCCCACTTTTTTTTCATTACTTCAACTCATCAAAATCATTCAATCTTTTTTAAACATGAGATTCAACTTTACAGAAAGTAAAAATGACTTTTATAACAAATTTGATTATACTTTTGATTAAAATTAAGGTGTCAACTGACGTTTTTAAGTTTAAATAGGTGATTTTTTTTTGTGTAAATGTAAATGATTTACTTGGGTTATGAAGTTGACATGGGATGCAATAATAATTACAGTCATGCAATTTTTGTAACCAACGGTCGTTTCTACACATTTGGCATCCGGCACTGAATCATCCACTGTAATCTCTCAATCTCCGTTACGGTCCATCTCAATTTGTTGCCAGTGCCGATCTTTAGCTCTCAAACATGCAAGCTCACACAGAAGGCCATCATTATCCTCTCTGGGTGTCCTGCTCTGCAAATAGCCATCACACACAGGCACACAGTCATAACACAGCTGTCGTCACTTTTCTGAACAGCAGCTGGTAGCATAAGTTGTTGTTGCCACACACACACACACACACACACACACACACACAGGTTTGTTTTTGTGAAAAGTGGGGACTCTTCATAGGCGTAATGGTTTTTATACTGTACAGACCATATATTCTATTGCCCTACACCAACCCTACCCCTAAACCTACCCCTTACAGGAGACTTTGAGCTATTTCAGATTTTCAATACACTCCATTCTGTGATTTATAAACGGTTTGAAAAGTGGGGACATGGGGTAATGTCCTGAAAAGTCACCTTCTCCTTGTAATACCTATGTCATACCTTTGTCATTATACAAATGTATCTCCTTATTTGTCACAAATCCGCGCGCGCACACACACACACACACACACACACACACACAGACACTCTTCAATTCTTCCCTTTGGCAAATACACCCACAGACCCAGGCCCAAGATAAATATGCATGCATAGATGCAAGCTAGCACACATGCACTAGACACATACAGATATTATTTCTATGATTTGTGAAAAATGGAAATACTGCATTTCTACTGCATTTAATGTATCATTGAAATTACTATTTAGACGTATGCTAATATTATATATATTATACAATATTGTAATATATTACAATATATTAAATTATATATATATATAATTTTTTTTGTGGAAACTGTGATTCATTTTTGAAAATTCTTTGATGATAGTTCAAATAACATCCTTAATTTGAAAAATAAATATTTTGAAACAATATAATTATCTTTACTGTCACTTTTAATCAGTTTAATGCATCATTGATGTAAAAAAGTATTAACTTCATTTAATACGTCTTTCTTTTTTTTCTTAGGACTTTCACCACAAAAGAAGACTTTTTTGTGGTCACACTGAAATACTAAACAGTGATGTCAGTTTCTCTGTCACAGACACCTCAACAATTCCATTTCTGCACAGGAAGTAATTCTCACAGAGGAAGGCGGAAACAGGAAAACAAACTTCTTCCTGTTTGTGGAAAGATGGAGGGATGCTGATAGAAGGTCGGTAAAGTGGTCAGTGGCTGGGAAGCAATACTGTACTTCCTCAACATGCCTTCATACACTGACATATTTAAAGAAATAAAGATTCTTGAACAGACAACATAGTTTTTCAAAATGTCTTGTAAAATCTAAACTTCCTATGTGTCCACACATATGTGTGTGTGTGTTATATAATCAGTATGTGATCTGATGGTTAGCATTCCTCTGCCCACTATTTAGCTTGTCCCTTCATGTCCCAGTGGAGGAGATAAAGGCTATTTAATTCAACAAGCATAAAAAAGAGTGAACACACACACACACACACACACACACACCCATGCACACATCAGAAGATCTAAACCCAACATAGTTTTTTCTCTCTATTAAGCTGATAAATGTTAGTTTTGTTTAGTTTCTCCGTTATGTCTGCTCTCACATTTAGCGTGCATCATAGCATAACATGTTTAAAACCATCTGCATTCTCAACCCTGTTAGAGAGAAGAAGTTCTGAGAAAATGCTTTGATCTGCATGTGTCTCTTACAGAAGCTGTGAGTGAAGACAGTGGATGTCTGGGAAGAGTGAAGATCAGTATTAACACTAAGCTAAAGCTTCTACTTTGGCAAACCATCAACATTTGTAACACATGCCAACAGCATGGAGCCAATCCACTCACTATTCCTCCACTTCTGTTACAACAGGAAGAACTAAAGTACACAAATCAAATATCACTTCGATGAGATTTCAGCTTTAAAGTCCACGTCTTTTTTTGCTTTGATGTCATTTATATGCTAGAATACTCCTAAAGTTTTAGATATGCCTGTAAATTTTGAAGTATTATTTTTAAAAATCTGGTATCATTTTGAACTCATAATGTGTACAAGTTAACCAACTGGTAAAGTTAAAAAGAAATGTTGGTAACACATTAAAATAAGACACCAGTTGTTAACATTGACATGAACTAACAATGAAAAATACATGAAAGCATTTATTCATTTTAGTCAATGTAAATTTCAGCATGTATTAATACATAAATACATTATATTTGTTCATGTTATTTAACTGACCTGAGCTAACATGCACTAACATAAATATACTTATAAAGTTAATTACATTTTCATAATTTATTAATCCATTATTAATATAAAGTTGTATCTGTTAATATTTAATAGACTGGAGCTAACATGAAGAATGAACCGTTGTATTTCTATCAACCAATGTTAACAAAGGAAGTGTTGATCGGCTGCTGTTTTTATTATTGGCCTGAAGGTTAAAGGCTATGTTCTGTTCAACATTCTTTTGTTCTCCACATGATTTTGCTTCTTGTTTATCCTGGACAATATACTGGGAAAAGAGCTCATTCCAGTATTGCTGAATTTTCCACATTGTCAGCTCAACCGATCGCACAAACCCATCATGGAAAGCACACTTTACCCTCCATTCCAGCAACCATATCCAACTTTTTATTATTCCATTTTTTCGTTGTTGCATGTATGCCTTCCTCCACCTCCTTCTTTGGTAGGAAAGGCAAACAGGGATTGTCATCAACTTTAACCATACTCAAAAATCAAGCCCCTAGGCAAGTCAGCCAGCTCACGCACACACACACACACACACACACACACACACACACAGAGGATATAAGCTGTCACGGAGCCAGCCAAATTCATAGAGTGCAGTCTGAGCAATGCTCTATACTTGGCCACTGGCTCACTCCATTCCCTACTTTCATCTGAGCAAGAGAGAGGGTGAGAGAGAATTGGGAGTGTATTGCAATTTGAAGGAAGCACAGAAAGCCATATAATAATAATACAATCAAAAAGACACACAGGGATTCATTATTTTCTATCCACACCAACACATTACCATTTATATCATCTGTGTCCAATGTCATAAGAGACACTTATATCACCTGTAACTAATCTGGTACATCTGCTCTATCTAACCTACATCTCTCTCGTCTCCCCTGAGGGATCAAGGCATCTGCCACAAGAAGAATGAAAGTGATGACAGACTCTGCAGGAGTATCTTTAGAGAGACATGAATAACTTCTGCACAGATTTGAGAGCACGGTTGAGCTGTCAACAGTATAACAACTATCTCTTGAGATTTTCTGAAAAGTCAGCAAAAAACAAAAACTATGATTTAGAGGCTAAAAGTTTTATTGAGGTGAGTTTTCAGCATTGCATGCTCTTACTCACTGTGTGTACATTAATGAGGAAAAAAAAAATAACTTAAATGATTTTAGCAAATGGCTGCAATATAACAAAGAGTGAACAATTTAAGGGGGTCTGAATACTTTCCGTACCCACTGTATATGTATAATTATTAATACTGATTATCAAATTTAAGAGGAAAAGCATTCACATTACATTTTGTCTTTAATGTATTTTTAGTGTAAGACTATAAATAGTACTTTTTATTGTTTTTTATTCAGTGGCAAGCTGCTTTTTCACTGATAAGCAAAATTCTAACAAAAGTTTATGCTTCCAAACAACATGCTACACTAAAAAAAGTTAACCTACAAAAAAGGTGACATCTAAATTATTCAAATCAATGAAATATTTAACATCACTAAATCAACCTAAATACATCAATTTATACCAACAAAATACATTATACCAATGTAAAAATGGCTATTTAAAGGGACAGTTCACCCAAAAATGAAAATCCTGTCATCATTTACTCAAGTTGTTTCAAACCCTGTATAAGTTTATTTCTTCTGTTGTACACAAAAGAAGATATTTTGAAAAAAAGAAAGAAATAAGTTGATGGTCTCCACTGACTTTCATTTTTTCCCCATACTATGGAAGTCAATGTGGACCATCAAATGTTTAGTTATCCATATTCTTCAAAATATTTTCTTTTGTGTTCAACAGAAAAAAGAAACTCATACAGGTTTGGAACAACCTGAGGGTGAATAAATGATGACAAAATGTTCATTTTTGGGTAACTAACTATTAAGGCAAGAATTGCACATTACTTTTTAAAATGCAGTGGGCTAAAGAATATAAACTTCATATAAAATATATTCTTTCACCATATAAATGAAGTTAAAACAATCAGTAAGTAAATTACATTTTTTCCTATCTTTGATATTTTACTGGTAAACAAACAAACAAACAAAAAATGGGAGAGTTTCTGTACTTGTTGAGATTTTAGGGTGGATCTACTTTCCTTTCCCTTCATCTGTGTCACGACATCATCTCCAGGGGAGTTGAATTACTGGTCTATATCTTTCGGGGGATTCCAGCGTTGCGAGTGTGTGTGCACCGTATGAGCATTTGTGCTTGACTACATGTTTGGAGAGATTATTCTGAAGAAGACATATCATAAACACACATACCTACACACAACATTTTCCATTAACACAGGCTTTTTAGTTCGCCATCGTACTATTTGAGGTATCTGTATCCTCCATCAGCTCGGCTATACAGGATTATGTGTGTGTGTGTGTAACAGATGTAATGGAGAGCGTGTATGTGCAAAGCAGCGGTTCTCAGCTGGTGGGCTGTGACTAAACATGGTTTATGCGGACTACATTGTGTTTTGTGTGGGGAATTGTTAGCTGCATTTCAGGGGTGATATAAATAAATGTCAAAGTTGGATTTTTAGGACACTTTTGTTACTCTTATACATTAAACAATTTTGGTTTGGTTGCCATTTGATGTCCATTGTAAAGTCTGGGTTCTGATGCAAAACCAGCTGAGAATCACTGATGTAAAGTAGATTTTGTTGCAGACACCAAAGGATTATGAAACAAGCCAGCTAAATGCTTGTTTGAATACACAAAAATATTTTTTTTTAAAACAGAAAAGGAAAAATCACCTCCGCCGGTAGATTATAAATGTCCTGAGCGTGGACTGTATGTACAGTACAGTATTATAATGGCTATTTATTCATTCAGAGCACAGATGATTAGAAGATAATGTAAAAAGAGGAAAATGTATTTGCAGTTATTTTGGGATTCTTATTGGATTTTTAGGCTTAAGCATGGCATTACTTGTGCCTTCTCAGCCGATGTGATTTACAAGTTATACTTAGCTGCTTTAGCAAGCAAGCATCTGCTGAGAACATGACTATAGCTTGTTGATGTGAAACTGCATTTAAAATCATTTGAAACAGCATTTTATTTTTTTTTTCTCTTTGAAAATAAATTAATAATTTTATCCAGCTAGGTCTAGGATGTATTCAATTAATCTAAAATAGTAAAGACAAAGACGATTGGAAATAAATGCTGTTATTTTGAACATTCGGTTCATTAAAGAATCCAGAAAAAAATTATCATGCATACACAAACATATTAAGGAGCATGACTATTATAAGAAATGTTTACACACACGGAAAGTGGTGCATGTTAAATGAGCAAAATTTGGCATAAAGGGAGAAGGCAAACATTGTGTGAGGGGCAGAGCATGAAACTGGCTGCCCAGGGGCATGCATTCGATTAGAAATCTTAGCTCACAAACATACACTCACAGGCCAAAGCATAGCAGACATGAAAATCAATCAGCCTTACAATGGATTCAGACAAAGTTAGTGGAGTAAAAACCTGCACCTTAGGAAAGTTTTGTACTGATCACTAACAGACTATACACTCCACCATTTCAGTAAAGCAGGCTGGTTTGTGACGTGCACACACACACACACACACACAAAATCATTTCATCATGTGCTTTCCATTTTTTCCCTGCATGCCTCAGCTCTCAGGACCATGCGAGAACCATTTGCTCCTCAACGGCTGCCTGTTTCACACTACAATCAAAAGAAGAAAAAAAATGCAGCACACTCTCTCTCTGACTCACATACAACCATTCCAAACTCAGAGTTTAGGGTAGTGTTTGTGGAAAAAGAGTCTTAAGACCTGGTAGAAGTATGAAGAACAGTCAATTACAGACATATGGATTACATATTTGAATAACAGTGAATTATTGCAGTTGCTTTTATGCTAAAACAATTCAGCCAAAATGGAAAATTGTGTCATCATTTACTCTCCCTCGTGTTGATCCACACCTAATGACTTTCAGGGTGCTTTCACACTAGCACTTTTGGTGGCACCCGGGTTCGATTTACGTCAGAGTTTGGTATGTTTGGATGATGTGAAAGCTGTCTTCCGAACTGTACCAGAGTCCGCTTAAAAAGGGTGGTCTGGGGTACGGTTCAAGTGAACTCCGGTACGGTTCGCTGCTCATGTGAACGCAATCGTACCAAATCACTGAAGTGATTGACGTATTATTTGATAAAAATGTGTGTTTGTGTGCGTTTCATTCACTTTCTTGACGAGCGTGACTGACACGCTGCAAACAGAGAGCTGTATATCTCATTTCTGTTCACCTTCAGAGTACTTTAGAGCATTTGCAGTACATTCGTAAGGCAGACGTAAGTGCCGTTATGTACTGAAGCTTTGGAAACAAACCAATGGTTCAAAAACATAAATATAAAATTGAAGAGAGCCTTGCTACGCATTTTGCCGTCTTCTCCTGCACCATCGTTACTAAGCAACGGGGTAAAGCTGCTGGCTTGATGACGCAAACAAACCGTGGTTCGGACCCAAATAATATAATGTGAACACAGTCCAGCGGGGGCAGGGGGAGGGGGGACCAATCGAACTCAGGTTCAGACCAAGCAATCGAACCAAGTGTGAAAGCACCCCTCATTCTGTGGAAAACACACACAAAAAGAGACATTTTGAAGAACTTTTTTTTTTTAGTCCTGGCAATGAATGTCAAAAACAACATTGGACTTCACTGGCTTTCATTTTAAGGACAAAACATTTTTTTTTTTTACAAAATATTATTTTATCTTCCACATATGGAAGAACTTACTGGTTTGAAACAACATGAGGGTGAGCAAACGACAGAATATTTCTTTTTAGGTGAACTACTCCTTTAAATCCACAACCAATATGAAAACTGTTCTCCTTTCACTTCTGAACTGAATAAAGTTTAAAAAGAATAGGAGTATTATTTACAACAACTTTAATTTGAAACAGCAAACATGAGTATAGAAGATATGAAAGAGAGACTAGTGGCTACAAATTCTAGATACTACAGAGTACCAAATTTTGAAACAAAAAACGTAGACTTGCTTAAATACAAATATATAATAATGTTGAAATACAGATTTTTACAAATGTTATGTACAATGTTTTAATTACATTTAACACAACTGCCTGCCGTATATTAGATAGCAAGCTTTTGAGCTCTCCTCCCGCCATGGCTCTCATTGCTCTGTCGTTTGTTGAATTCCCAGCTGGTATCTCACTTTCCATGTTAGGGTTAGAGTTTTTATGGCCAGCAGCTTATGAGAAAAAATGGGGGCAACAGAATGGGGGAGGAAAACATTTCTGCACTTGGTATCAAATTGGCCATGTTTGTTTGGGGAAGTCAAGTGGTTTACGTCCCATTTCTCTTACCACTTGAAAGTCTCTGACAGTCTAAAAATAAGTGTAATTGCTTTCAAAATACTGACAATAAAAGGCACTTTATTATGTTTTTGTAGTTCTAAAATCATTATTGGCTGAAAATGTGGACCCCGATTTCCCGTTTCAAACGGTGGTCTCCCCTTGTCCGCCACTGGTCAATCGTGTGTAGAACTTCCTCCAAGAGTGCAGCGTCTTCCCCGACCAGATCCAGAATCCCGAAGTGATCCCTACAATGAGAGTCATGAGGTACTTGATCATGAAGACAGTGAAGTCGGGGGTCATGTGAGGAGTGGGTTGCATGGGGCACGGGATGGCCAGGCTCTTACAGTTCGTACTGATCCAGCTCTTCTCCCAGTGCTGCCTGAAGGCCTGCTCATAAAAAAAGCAAGCTATGACGATGGTGGCCGGGACGGTGTAGAGAACCGAAAACACACCTATGCGGACCATCAATCGCTCCAGCTTCTCGGTCTTGGTGCCGTCGTGCTTCATGATGGTGCGGATACGAAACAGGGACACGAAGCCGGCAAGCAGGAACGAGGTGCCAATGAAGAGGTAGATGAAGAGAGGGGCCAACACGAAGCCCCTCAAGGGATCCAGATTGTTCAGGCCCACAAAGCAGACGCCACTTAACATGTCTCCATCGATTTGCCCCATGGCCAGGATGCTAATAGTCTTTACAGCCGGAACGGCCCAGGCGGCCAGGTGAAAGTACTGTGAATTGGCTTCAATAGCCTCATGGCCCCATTTCATACCAGCCGCCAAGAACCAAGTGAGAGACAGGATGACCCACCAAATTGAAGACGCCATACTGAAGAAATACAGCATCATGAATAAAATCGTACACCCTTCTTTCTTCGTACCTTGAACGATGGTTTTATAGCTGTCGGGAAAAAAGCTCTCGTTGCACACGACTTTGTCCCCAAGAAAGTAACCAGCGATATATGCAATGGAAACCATGGTATAGCAGCCGGACATAAAAATAATAGGACGTTCTGGGTATTTAAAACGCTGCATGTCCACTAAATACGTGGTAACTGTGAATAACGTGGATGCACAGCAGAGAGAGGACCAGATGAGGATCCAAATCCGGGCAAATTCAATCTCCTGGTCTGTGAAGAACATATAAGCCCCATGTGTTCTGGAGGACTCACATGGAGCACCGCAATCCAGCTCGCCCAGGAACTTATAACTGAGGTAGGAAGGCACTTTGAGCACTGACGGGCAGCGGAAGGGCTTGTCCGGCGAGGAGTACAGCTGAATGCCGGGCGTTCCTGGAACGGGCATGTGAACGGGCGACACTGTAGCCGCGGAGTCGTTCTGGCCCACACAGATGTGTCCGTCTCCCAGCACGGGGAAATGTTCACATCTCAGCCGCTCTGGCCACTGAAAGCCAAACTTGTTCATGAGGGCCTCGCAGCCGTGCTTTGCCCTCTCGCAAATGGAGCGGCATGGCGGGATGGCTTTCTCCAAAACCGTGCACACTGGCGCATACATGGAGCACAGGAAGAACTTGAGTTCAGGAGAGCACTGTACCTTGACCAGCGGGTAAAACTGGTGGACCTCCAGCCCAGCATCCTCTTGGTTGTAGTGTCCGACCAGATTTGGCATTATGGTTTGGTTGTAAGCGATGTCCGTGCACAGGGGGATAGTTATGGGCTGACAGAAGCCGTGGTCGGGAACGGCTATCCCACTATCTCCGTGATACTGTCCAGAAGCCACGAAACAGCACGGCAACATCAGTGCCAAAAACAGACACAAAATTCCACTCGCCTGCATTGTCCCGGAAAGTTCCGCCTAACTTTCACTGAACACAACGGGAGTCCGCAAACTACGCTTTTGGCGACATGTTATTTGCTAATCGAAAACAAAAAGTTTCGCGAGCTAGTGTAAATCGCATACTTTGTGAGGAATATCTGTTGCGCGCAGGACAGACTGCGTGACTTTTCCCCCTTTGTCCGTCAGACTGTTTCAAGTTCCCCCTGGGCTGCCTCTCGCTGACTTTGAAGGGAGCATGAGAAGGAGGAGGGATTTCGGGGGTCTTGAAACAGATTCTCAACCCTAAACCATAAACCCCCATCACAAGGTCTTCAGACCAATTGAATCGCTGAAGACCTATGCTCAAGACCCTATCAGTCATTTGAAAACATAATAGCATTTTAAAAAAAAGTTTTTATTTGGGTGAGAAGTTATGATATGGACGAATTAGGGAACGTGAATTTGGAAATTCTCTTTTCTGAAAAACAAAACAAAACACGTCTTATACAAAATAACATATCTATCTATCTATCTATCTATGTGAAGTGACATGTGGCCAAGTATGGTGACCCATACTCGGAATTAGTGCTCTGCATTTACCCATCCAAAGTGCACACAGCAGTGAACACACACAAACCGTGAACACACACCCGGAGCAGTGGGCAGCCATTTATGCTGCCGCGCCCTGGGAGCAGTTGGGGGTTCGGTGCCTTGCTCAAGGGCACCTCAGTCATGGTATTGAAGGTGGGAGAGAGCGCTGTACATTCCCTCCCCCCCCCTACAATCCCTGCCGGTACGAGACTCGAACCCACAATCTTTGGGTTATGACTTCCCCAGATCTATCTATCTATCTATCTATCTATCTATCTATCTATCTATCTATCTATCTATCTATCTATCTATCTAGCGATCTATCTATCTATCTATCTA
>NW_015505228.1:1841020-1846945 GCF_001515645.1 Sinocyclocheilus grahami
TCTATCTATCTATCTATCTGTCTGTCTGTCTGTCTGTCTGTCTGTCTATCTATCTATCTATCTGTCTATCTGTCTATCTATCTATCTATCTATCTATCTATCTATCTATCTATCTATCTATCTATCTATCTATCTATCTATCTATCTAGAGATGGATAGTGGTGACATCTTGTGGCTATGGGTTGTTAGTAACATTCATCCTATGTAATCGTTTTTCTTATTTTTTGCGTGATTTAAATTAAAATAGATCACATTTAAAAATATATATTTTAAAATCTAGTTGGTTGGTAATACTGATGCTAGTGATATATTAAGGACAATAATATACAAACAAATGCATGTAGCGTTTATTTATAGTTTTGTAGTAGTGCCAGCTGTTCAGTCTGAATTAACAGCATATGATAGAAGACAAGGCTAATTAAGAAAGATAATGTTTAGAAGCAGAGCGAGAGAGAAATTAAATTAATAACTATTGTGAAATTAATTACCGTCTTTGCAACTGCTTACACACAATCTTTACTTGTCACACACTTTCTGAAACCTGACACTCAAACACCAGAACCACACAAAAAATCTGCAAAACCATACACTAATTCTCAGCCCTTGACTCAGTTTTCAATTTCAGAAAACACTTTTTGCATAACACAACACAGTGCTCTATGTAACACACAACAATCTAACAGGAATTACTATTATGGCAAAGGTGCTGCAAATGTTTGCTTTTGAGATGTGTTTGTGATATTTTGAATGCAGTGCTTCATTTTGCAAGAGATGTGAGGCATTTTGCATTTCGTGTGTGCAATTCTTGGATTTGTGTGTAAAGTTTTGAAAAAAAAGAGGCAAAGTTTTGAAGATGTGTGTAAGCAGTTGAAAAAAACCCTGTAATTGATTCAATTAATAGAAATAAATCCCCGCGGCTAAAATACATGTGATGTAATTTCTTCTGGAAATTTTCTTTTTTAAAATTATTTTAAGGAAAATGTATTCTTCCGTTACTAAGCCTGACTACATCACCCCTCGCGACCATTTGATGGCTTCTGATTGGCTAATTGAAGCGGTTTAGCCAATAGGAATGTGAGAGACAGCTGTCGGCTCGAGACGTCAAACTCTTCGGCTTCGCTTCGCGGTCACACAGTCGTGAAGAGACGCGGGCGAGGTCGAGAGCTTATAGATTTAAGTGAGAGACATTTGCCGTCTTTAATTTATTTTCACAGTAAATCAGTTGACTAATTAGAACAATCGTGAATATTATATATTTATAATTTATATCGCTAATAATTTATAGTGAGAGCGGCCCTCTGCCTGCAAAGTTCATTGTCAACATGGAGGTAAGAGCTAATTCTGAGGAAAAACTTCTGACTAGTTCAGTTTTTCTGTCTGCTTGTTAAGTTAACTGAGTTACAGACATGATACAGTTTACCAGGTGTACACGTAACTAATTAAAATACTAATTAGCATAGTAAGAAAAGTAAAGTGCAGTGATATCGACTCGTGTATAACTAACGTTATAAAGTTGAAGTCAGTATGTCGTATCACCAGGCAAAAGAAAATCCCCACAAGGCCTCATTTGACTGGATGTAAAACCTGTGTTTTTTGTCCTGTCATTATTGCCCATGGTCATATAGTATTTTTTTACTCTTGTACTTTAAGGTTAATAATGCAGCGAAAAGCAAAATCAACGTGGATACAAATGGAGCAAGAACAGGCTTTGATCGATTTCATAATTCAGGACCAGACTCCTTCTTTTCCACAAACAAGCCTCAGGTGAGAAAGGCCTCTTCAAACGGTGGCTTTTCTGCATAGAGAAATTTAAAAAGACAGTTATGATTTTAGTGTATAGATTAATTTACTATGTGTAAGTAGTAATTGGAACTAACGTTACTATCTACTATTTAGAGAAAATGTCAGATGTCTGGGTTTTTCCCAAATGTAAAAGATGTGAAGTGTGGTCTGTTGTGCGTTGCTAAGGTTTGCAAAATTAAATAACTAATTTTATATGAATTGCAATAGAATACAGCTGGACTCAAATGAAGGTGTAGAACCTTCTCAAGGATGATCAGAAGAAATGGAGAGCCCCTGAGTTAAATATATGAGTGTCACAGCAACGGGTCTGAATACTTAGGACCATGTGATATTTCAGTTTTTCTTTTTTAATAAATCTGCATAAATGTCAACAATTCTGTGTTTTTCTGTCAATATGGGGTGCTGTGTGTACATTAATGAGGAAAAAAAATTAACTTAAATGATTTTAGCAAATGGCTGCAATATAACAAAGAGTGAAAAATGTAAGGGGGTCTGAATACTTTCCGTACCCACTGTATGTGAACTGGGCAGCGTTTGTAATAACAGAGTAATTAAATTGCATATTTTAAGGGCGTTCTTAGTTTTGCTTATTTTTACACCCGCAATTGTTTTTTATTTATTTATTTTAAATGTATATATTTTATCCAATTAACAACTTCTTTATATGCCTTTTATGAACAAATGCTGGGTTCTTCAATTGCAGAATAGCTTCAGAGACGGCGGATTGATGTCATACAACCCATTCTTGGACTGCCCGGTGCAAAACTCTGCACCACTCCCTTACACAGTTTGGCCAACTCAGGAAGAAGACTGTAAATCAGTGTACTGGCCTCAAGTCATACCTAATAACAGGTTAGTTTTATTTTGACACATAGGCTATTAATAATACTGTAAAAAATGGATTTTAGATGTTAACATGCTACTGTGAGTCAAAAGGGATTTGTTATTAAATAGAAAAATACTGTTCATCTTGCATAGAAATCTGGTAGATGCCAATAATTGTGGGAGTGAGGCTGATCTTTATGGATTAGTGTCAGACATCTTGGAAGAACCAGATTCAATGGACCCATACTCCTCATATGTCTCAGAGAAGTAAGTCCCTCTTGATTTATGTTACAGAAATTAACCTATATAATTATTACTAATTGAATAGGTTACTGATTATGTAGGGTACTAATTATTACTAATTAGTGTAAAAATAGCTAATTTCAAATTCAAATGAATTTAATAGTATTTAATGTAATTTTAGGGCTGTCAATGCAATTAAAAAAAATGCATACTTTTATGTAAATTTTAATTGCATGATTTTTTTTGTTGATATCTCTTAATTAAAACTAAATAATAGGCACATGTGTAATTGTGAGAATTGCAATTTTTCTCTTACAGTATATTTATGCAACATTGCTCTTTACTCAAAAACTCAGAAAGTCCTTTACCTTTAAATGACTTTACATTTGTTGTGCATCCTGTTTGTGTTTGATTTATAAATAATTAACCTGTAAAGAGAAATTTTTAAAAGGGTGCTCCACTATAGCGACTTTTGTATGTATCAAATTATATAAATGACCTTAGAAGTTAAAAAATAAGCATATGTTAAAGGGTTAGTTCACCCAAAAATGAAAATTAGCCCATGTTTTATTCACCCTCAAAGCATCCTAGGTGTATATGACTTTCTTCTTTCAGACCAGGGGTGTCAAACGTATTTTCACTGAGGGCCTCTTCAACATTATGGCTGCCATCAAAGGGCCGGTTGTAACTGTAAGACTGTACAAATGTTACTACTCGTTAATATATTGTTAAATAACTCTCTCTTTATTTGATTATTACTTATTTAAGTTACAAATATTGCATGCATTTGCACAGATGTAAAACTATATGTAATTGCGCTGTTATTTTAACATAAATCCTTTTAATTTATCAGGTTAAGAAATCCAAATTACTCTATAAATCAAAGTAAATAATAAAGAAAAGTATCATCAAACACACGTCATTACATTAACTTTGTTAATAACTTTTTTTTGTTACATTTATGGCACAACAAATAATTGTGAGCTGCTAAGAATGTGTGACAGATATGGCATGAGCACGGTCTCATGAAAATGCGTATCAATAGCACGACATTTATTACTGTTATTCAATTCAATTTAATTCAAGTTTATTTGTATAGCGCTTTTTACGATACAAATCGTTGCAAAGCAACTTTACAGAAAATTAAGTTTCTACAATATTTAGTAGTAGCTTATCAGTGGTGACTGTCAGTTTATGTACATATGGCAGAAATGTACAGAAAAATCAATTAAAGACATAATCAAACGCACTATTAACTAGGGCTGTGTATCACCAGCAAAGTCACGATACGATACGTATCACGATGCAGAGACCATGATTTGATACATATCACGATACAGGACTGCACTGAATTTCACCTCAGCAGAATTGAGTAAAACAGCTGTTTATTAAACACTGCATACTATAGGGTCATTTCTAACTTTTGGCAGAGCAGGCAGCTGACCTCTGCATTATGAAGGGCCTCCATAACTGTACCACAGTACAATATAGGTAATGGCATATGTTTCATGTTTACATTGTGCACTACCCACCAGGTACAATATTCTGATTGTTTGCATCTTGTTTTTAAGCCCATACATAATAATGTACTCGTTCTAATAAATTTATATTGTAATATACTCATTCTACTATATTAAAAAAATCATATTTACATTGCTGGTAGGTTATCATTGCACAAATTAGCACACTCTCTACGATTAAAAAATAAAAATTAGAAGAGTTCTAAACAAATGCGCTGTCTTCACTGTATCTCACGCACACACACGCTCAGTCACTCACGCAGATCACGCTGCGGCCACACTCAGACATTCAGGAACAAACTTTCAAGCGCTACCCTGCAATTTTATCAACTAAATATCTTAATCGCTCAAGAGCTACATTATCTTTCTCAACAAGGAGCTGGTAACATCATTGTTTCTAAAGGAATTAAAGCCACAGCTTTACTGTTAATAGAGAAAGTTGCAAAACGGTGGTAATTCATACATACACAGCCTCTCTCTCTGTCTCTCATAAATGAACACTTGATGAATTAAGCCCCGTTCACACCAAGAACGATAACTGTAAAGATAACGATATTAAAGATAACGAATTAGGGGATTACGTCTCTTTATATCAGGCAACCCAGTTGTGTTCCACTGCGGCCAGATTAAAGATTGTTGTAGCCTATATATTATGCTCTTTATTTATTATTTTTTAGAAACCTCTGACTTTTCTGCTCAATTTTAAACGGTGTTCTTGTATTCAAATTAAATCCACTGCTGCACACGTGCCACAATATCGATACAGGGCCAGCTGCATCGATACTCGTATCGTCAAATCTTTGTGACGCTACATCGTCGTATCAATGTATCGAACACAGCACTACTATTAACAGCAATTATTATACGATGCAATCAAACTTATAGTAAAATTTGGTAGTTATGTATTAGGGCTGTGCGATTTGGGGGAAAATATTTTACATTAGCAAAGTCAAGCTTCAGCTCATTACCCTGCTGAAAAAAACAATAGAAACCATCACAGAAATTCTTATAGTTTCCATTAAACCATTACAAAATTCCTTTTTGTTTTGGGCATTATTCCAATAGGAATTACTGTTGTTCTATTGGTTGCCATCTGCCAGATTACCAATACCAATTTACATTAAAACCAAACAAATTCCCATTATAACCCTGAAATCCATTAAATTTGTTATTGTATTTTGGGAGGGGTTCTATTGTTTTTTTTCTTCAGCAGGCAAGATTATAATGGTATAACTACTTTTACAGAATTAACTTAATTTCACAGAAAATATTTGTTTATTTTTATAAATAAAGGACTGTATTTCTTAAGTCAATTATTAAAGTATTACATATGTTATATAGGCTGATTTATTCATTTTAAGTATTTGGGATTTTAAGAGCAAGTGGAAAATGTGCTGAATGTTTCATTTCATCCAAGTGAAGTTAGACTGAATTTACATTCGTTTTAAACGCGGAGCCAGGCGCAAGTCGACACAGGTTGCGCGCGCGCGCGTCAAGCCTCATCCATACTGCCAGATGCGCTCGTGGAGACTTG
>NW_015505228.1:1849717-1884111 GCF_001515645.1 Sinocyclocheilus grahami
TGAATGTTTCATTTCATCCAAGTGAAATTAGCAAGCAGTTAGACTGAATTTACATTCGTTTTAAACGCGGAGCCAGGCGCAAGTCGACACAGGTTGCGCGCGCGCGCGTCAAGCCTCATCCATACTGCCAGATGCGCTCGTGGAGACTTGAGGAGCCGGGTGCGAGTATAAACGAGCATTACGAGACAGGCTGCGTGAGTGTGGCAAGCATTAACGTCTCGTCCGTGACGTGGGATTCGCGCCGCGTGGGACAGAGATGAGCGAGTATGAGAAGCATTCACAGACACAGGCTGTGTGTGCGCTCTTCTGAATTGGGAATAGCCAACATGCATTATAAACTTATTTCAAATTAATCTGTTGAGAAGATAAAATGTGTAAGATAATGTTCACGTACTAACAAAAACATCTAAGAATGTATCTTTTATTCTCCAGTACTGAAAACAGAACCGATAAGGGATCTTTTGATATGCGCTTGCAAATTACATTTTTTGTTCGTTGTCTGTCATTTCGAAGCTTAAGTTGCATAGATATGCGCTTGCAAATTACATTTTTTGTTCGTTGTCTGTCATTTCGAAGCTTAAGTTGCATACGGTTTTCTTTAGTTTTAATTTGCCTAACTATCGATCTGACCCAGTAGATGCCATAATCCCACTCTGTCTCTCTCCCGTCCTGCTTTCCGTTTTTATTTTTTTTAATAGTGGGTGTTTTCGCAGTTGGCTAAAGCAGTGCTGATTGGGGAGAACGGAGGTGCGCTCACTCTTGCTCAGGGCAAGTAAGACTACAACTCAAGGCTGGCAGTCATGCATATGCTCTGGAACATCGCAGGCTTTGCGATTAGGAAATTGCAACGTCTCAAATCGCGATTACGATTCGATTTCGATTAATCACACAGCACTATTATGTATGTTGTTTTAGGGTTGGCATCCTCTGAGGGGTTGGCATCATCTCTTCTCAGGTGTTCTGGATCCAGACTGAAGCTTGTGTAATCCCGTGGCAAAAACAGAGAAACAAATAGAGACATAATTAGCGTAGCAGCTGTTCCAACCAAGCAAAATTGATTTGTTTAACCCAAGCTAAAGAATAATAATGCGCATTTCAGGGGTTGAATTGGGATTTGTTATGTGGGGGGGGGCTTATATATATATACAATATCATGTTTTTCCGTGTGTGCTGCTCGACCATTTCCGCCGGTGGTGCTCGAGCATTGATGAGGTCCGCACTTATTCCTTTGAGCCGTCCACGCAGTCATCATCAACGGGAAAAACCCCACACCCCTAATCCTAACCATTGCGTATCATATATAATGCACACCAAAGTCAATTTCTGCGTATAAATAGAACACCAAATAAAAACAGAAACTTGTGGTATTGATACACACTTTCATAATTTACGATATAAAGCAGCATAGATTTTTATTTTAAGACAATCATATACTTTCGTGGGCCACATAAAATAATGTGGCGGGCCGGAATTGTTCCGCAGGCCTTGAGTTTGACACGTGTTTCAGACGAATCCAATCAGAGTTATATTAAACTGTTGAACAAAAACACCCGCCTACTAGTGATGCGCGGATGATCTAAAACGTCACCCGAATCCGCAGCTTCAAATAAATGATCCACCCGCCATCCGACCGCACCTGTATTTTTGTCTGATTTAGATAACCACACCCGATCATCACATTAGGGTTCGTACGGTCATGAAAAACCTGGTAAAGTCATTGAACAGCAATTTCCAGGCCTGGAAAGTTTTGTAAAAAATAAACCAAGAAAGTTTTTGAAAAGTCATGAAAATCTATTTCACAATTCTCTTATGTTTAATCAGGTCCTGAATTTCGTTGCGGGATTGCGCATACATTGCATTACTCATTCCCGCAGCTTTCGACATTAAAATGAGGGAAATTGCTGCAAAACATTTATTCAATATAGCGTGTAGGTTAGATGAGTAAATAAATCCACACAAACCATCAGATGAAAACAGCGTGAGTGATTCAGCTGTACCGCATCTTCTCTCTTTGACTTTCTCTTCACATCGATGCATCTAGAGCTGCTGCACGCTGCAATATAAGACTTTAGCTCACGTTTCGGGACAGTTGACAGAATTGTCAATTGCCTAATCGGTCATTGTTGCATCGTCACAAAAATTTATTATTTTCACGGCTTTTTAAGTCATTCGGTACTCACACTCTCCGGAGGCGCTTTTCTGTGCGCTCAGTCACATCCAAAGCGCGCGCTGCGAGTACCAAATTGAGAAAGCACTGTCAGTTTTGTCTTAAGTTAATGTAAACAGTTGTAGACAGAGGAAATCCCTCACTGCTCTTGACTAAATAATGTTTTGTTGAATAACTTTTAATGTTAATTTACAGTTTATTCAATTTCTGTTGCCTATTTAAAACACCTTCATATTTTAGAAAATGCAGTTAATATTTGCATCATTAATGATTTATTTTATCCACCCGCGACTCATAATTGATGTGTTGTTTTTAGTAGGCTACCCTCTAGTCTGAAAGGTGTCTGGTCTCCAAAGTTGACAAGAGAGGACAGGATGCAGTACTTCAACAATGAGGTACAGATGCCGCCCATTTCCGGATTCCCAACAAAACAGATTTGTCCTAAACCAGTCAGCAATATTTCTCCTCAGCCTGCTGGTAGAGAATCTCATCAGTGGGCCGAACTTCAGAATTGTAATGGTTTTGATTCTTTTGCACTTCCCTGCAATTTCTCCACCTGTAATGGAGTGGCCAACACGTATTCTCCTCAAGATCTCCCTCGCCCCCCAGGCCTGAGCACACCTCCAGCGTTAAGCTCTAGCCTCTACCAGACCAGGCCTGGTAAACCTGAGTATATTACACCCGAGAAGGAGGAAGGATACCGCAGCACCACTAACTGCCTGTCTGATTATATAAACTCAGTCAACAACTCCTGCTGCCCTCCACAAACAATGGATGACTCCTATTTCAGTTCATCTCATGAATTTTCATCTGTGAGCAAAGATAAACTGAAAAACACCCAATCGTTCTCTGTGCAGGATGTCAGTAAACTGGCCTTTTTCTTGGCAGAGCAGGATATGAACTATTGCAGAGAATCTACCCAGAATGGTCTTTTAGGACAGAGGAATCTTGAGGAAATCATGGCAGAGCAGAAGAGTCATGCTTTTCAAAGGATGTCGGAGCTTATTACTCAAACAACAGATTTTAAGAGAGAGGTGACACGCAACAATATGGAGCAAAGAGGAGCTAAAGTAGTTGATAAAAAACTAAGTCATTATACTACAAATGAATTTTCAAGGTTTGGGCCACCAAATACTTTTTCTCCTACCATCGTGCCTCCAGCCCTCCACCCAAACAGAGAAGCCAGCCTGATAGGAAGCAGCACCGCCCAAAATAGTGTAAAGCAGTACCAGCCTATCCATTCAAACCATTACCAAAAACAAGCTAAGATTTCAGCAAAGACCAACAGCAACAATGAATCCCAGGGTTTTGCAAAGCTCACAAACACATCAGGGGCTGTTCCATTGCTTCCTTCTCAGCAGTTGTTCCGGCCTGCAGCGAGAGTCTCGGCTGATTTGAGTCAGGGCAACACAGTAAATCTACATGGTGCGATAGGCCAGGTCAGTCTTGAGGATTTAAGGAAGGGAGCGGGAAATGTGGATATTTCAGATTTTGACCTCCAGCTAGAGAACAACAGGTTGTCCGCGGGCCTCATGGTCGATGGGCGTTTTTCTCCGCGCTTTAGCATGAAACCCAAACTTCATGGTTTCCTTAAAGAGGCAGACAAGAAAACAGGACTCCTGCAGAATCCATATCAGGGACTGGGCAGTTTGTACAGAGGACAAATGAGACACAACGGAGTGAGTTCAAACTCAGCCAAAGCTATACCACCACAACTTTTCCCATTCCTATACCAGATGGGTGATCCCAGAAAAAGCACATGCCACCTGATTCAGTCGCCGTCACAGTTGCCCTACTGCTCTGTGCCTCTCATCGACATGAATGAACGTCTGCCAGAGGGAGATGTTTCGCCCTTCAGCCCTTATCTACAAGAATGCATTGGGCTAAGCCAAACATCAGGAGATGGGTCATTCTCCGGGTTTCTGTCGGCCATGACTTTACCTAACTTTGGCAAGGCACTCGGAAGCCCCAACAGTCAGCTACACTTTTACTTGGAGGAATGTTACGAGCAGTGGAAGATGCTGGAAAAAGAGAGAAAGCAAGTAAGCGGGATGTTTCTGAGACATAAGCGTATTCATGTAGTTCATGTATGAATTTTCAGGCATGTGCTGCTGTATTGACATATTTTTTGTCGTAGAGTAAAACCTGAAAATATCTTAAAGCTGCAGTCCATAACTTTTGGCGATCTAGCAGTTAATAAACAGAACTGCATGCGTCTTACGGAAGAACATTGTAGCGATTTTGAAAATTTTGAACCCAAAAAAGTTACGGACTGCAGCTTTAAGCTTGTGTTCAGGTTAGTTCAGGCATTTAAGCAAAAATCAATTCAAGAAACTCATTAATTTCAGGATGATGGAATGGGAAGTGCTAAAATGCTAACTTGTTTCTGTGTTTTGGCATACAAAAATACATTATTCCTTCAGCACTCTATTATAGACAAAACAGTGATTTCTTTTAGGAAAATAATTTATGGAAAAATAAGTTACTTAAATTATTTTCTTGTACAGATTCTGTCATACTACAGAATTACCATGTAGGCTGACCTGTTTTCATGTCACAATCATGAAAAGGTGAGAAACTAATGTAATGTGTTCTTTCTGACAGGCAGAAGCTGTTCTTACAAAGACTTACCCAGGAAAACGCGTGTCTGTAGTAACCAGTAGTGTTTTACCCAAAATGCCCCCAAACCCCTCCAGACTGGACCGCCTCATTGTAGACCAGCTGCGCGAACAGGCCAGGGTCAGTCCAGTATTTCTCATAAAAGTCTTGCCAAGGGGTTTCAAACAGGGGGCCACAAGAGAGTGCTAGTGAGCCTGCCTAAAAGTTCAAACAAATACAGTGTAAAAATGTAAAGGAAAATAAATGATTATGAATAGTATTATGTAATCATGAGAGAATAATCAAAATGATTTTATTCTATTGGCACCCATAGTGTTATGTTGTCTCCGGGTTTTACACCTAATAGTAAATAATAGTAATCTAATAGTGGTGGGTGGAAAAAATAAACTAACAACTTCATAGACAGTGAATATTTTACACATATGTATCATTTCTATTTGTGCCATCTGATCTTATATTCTAGAATTAAATTGTAAGTGTTTTAAACTAGCAAAAATGAATGAATTTTCTATATTATAATGCAGAATTGCATTGTGTTTGTAGGTGGCAGGTTTGCTAGGCAAGATGGAGCAGTTGCGCAGTTTTCCGCTTCATGCTAATGTTGGCTCAGCATTGGACAGGCATCTTGAGGTCATCTACATCACTCAGGCACGCCGTAAGGACGAATTCATCAATGCCAGCAGCAGACAGAGGCAGCCAGCGGCCTTCTTTAGAGAGGACAGGGGTTAGTGAGTCATACACTATAACAAAACCAGGAAAATACACATACAAAAATTCAAAATCTTATATAAACTAGTGTGAAGCTACAATCCTAGAAAAGTGGAAGATGACAGGGCTTGGTAAAGTCCCACTCAGCCTTAGTTTTACTGCATAAGGCTGGAATACACTACACGACTTTTAAAATCTGAACAGATTTTTAAATACTGGGCATCATACACTTACCAAATTTAAAAACTGGCCATCATACATGAAACAACGTGTTCTAAAATCTGCTGAAAATATCAAACATGTTTGATATCCTCCGACTGGATGGAATCAAAGTCTGCAGCTAAAATATTGGAGTCTGACCATCATGTGATTTTCTATGAAATATGTCATCTCAAATCCTCAGACTGGCTCTGAGTTTTGCCAAATAGTGTCAACTTCTTCAGATAGTACATTGGCGGAAAATCGGGGCAAAAATTGTGTAGTGTATTCCAGCCTTTAGTAACAGAACATTTGCTTAGTTCTTGCATCTTGTGTGTTAAAAGGTGAAAAAAAAAAAATATATATATTTTTCACATCTCACAGAGATCCTTCTGTTGGCATCTGCAGTGAAGGACCTGTGCAGCAGCACCAGAAAGGCCCGGACCGCTCTTTGGTGTGCATTGCAAATGACTTTGCCCAAAACAAACAGTTACCCAGAGGAGAGAGACGAGCTGGGTACCTGCTCCCCTTTAGGCCAAGACAGTCCTGAGCAAAGCAGCTTGGAGAGAGCACTGACTGCCCTGTGATCAATTTCTGGCAGGTATACAGTTTTTTGTGTGTGTTTTTTGACACAAAGTAACATCGATCTAACCCTGTCCAAAAAAGTGCAAGAGGTGATGGAATTGCATTTTAAGAAGAATGAATGAGTTATTTAAGTTATTCCACTAAAGTGATATGTTAGGCTCAGTTGTGGGCAGCAGATGGAATTCTTAGTTCATTAATATTTATCAGTCTTCTGTGAAAACCACCAATCAGATTATAATCAAATTCTCCAAAAGACATGGAATTATGGCAGTAAGATCAGTACTGAGCTATTTTGTCCAAGGACCCCAGAAGAACTGCCAGTATAAACAAGGCGTTTTGAGAGAGTATGAAAGAATGATTTAACAGTGACAGAAAGAGAGATGAAATTAGAGGAGGGACCTTTTAACTGGCTAATGGTGATAATGGAACAGAATGTATGGCAAGAGCAAGATCTGTGGCTTTGGAGGATAATTGGATATTTTTGCCCAGTTGACCTAGAAATGTATAAATAGTTGCACAGGAAGCAAAAAATTATTTGTGTTGAAGTTTTTTATTTTGACAGTTTAATTAGTGTCTCCTACAACCCATTCAAAATCCTCAGCTAATTTTAGTTCCAGTGACATTCATTCAGGCAAAAACAGTATTTATGATCAACAGGACATGTTCAAGTTGTCCTTTTATTACTTTACTTATTTATGTGCATGATTCTTTGGCGTCAGCACTTGGTTTTTAGTGGTCTCACTGGATAAGCAATGACAATCACATCTTTCCTAAATCTGTTTTGTTTTTGGAAACTTTGAAAGTGAATTTATTTATTTGCAGTTTATCTCAATTCTGAATTCATCTCAGTATTCTCTATATTTCAATGTATGTATGTGGTCAATCTGTCTGTGATGTAACTCATTTGAGGATATATCGAGTAGCTGAGAGTAACATCATTCATGGACTGAAATAAATGATGTCAACAACATGTTACTAGAAAATGCTACAGACTGACATAGTTCATATGACGTGTACTCATATTGCCTTTGTTTTTTTTGCTTATGCTTTTGTTCAAGTTTAACAATTAAACTAACACAACACAAAATCCCAGAGCTCACAGAGTGGTGCGTAAAACTAATGTTTATTTAATTAAACATTGATTCAAAATACAATGTTAATCAATGCTCTAATTAAAAAAAAATGCAGATCCCAGTCTGTATACAATGAAACTAAAATCATTCAGTAAAGCTGCAGTGAATTTGACTGTTCACTTATAATAATGTGTTTTCCTCACTCATAAAGTTCCTCCCTCTCATTCAGGTCTGAAAATCCTAGACATTTACTCAGCAAATATCATATTGAAAATCCTTAAATGTCCACCGAGTTGAGGCTTAACAGAATAAACCATACTGAAGAGTGTACCTTGCTAGATGATTTCCATTATTAAATCATATGGACACTTTTCAAGTTTGACACCTTACAACATTTAAGTTGCATTAATGTAAAGAAAACCATCAGAGGTAAGCAAAGCAGTGTTTGGATTATGGAAGTTTCACCAGTCAACAGTGTTGAAGAGTCAGAGCTCTTATTGCATAAATAGAAGATTCATTAAGAAATTATAATATCTTCTGCAATCGGCAGAGACACTTAGAGTTTACAAGCAAAGTGAAGCTTCTGATGATCCCTCTGAATCAAACTGAGTCTGTAGGATAAAAAAAGCATCTAACGCATCCATACATCAATTTTAAAAACTGCAACTTGTGGCTGTGGTAGAAAACCTACACATGACACCAAGGCAGAACTATATTCTCTGATTCAAGTTATATTAGTCGAGAGTGAGCACATTCATTTACACAACTCAATTTATTGTACCAACTTCCAGTACAAAATGTTAAATACTGTGGCTTTGATAAAAGAATGCCTCAATCACCTGATCTTACAAGCTAACAGACACAAAAGGTTTCTCATTGTAGCATATGAGAAGGCAGTCTACAAGGTATTAGCACAATATGTAGCAGCTTCAAATGAACAGTTGTCAATTGATATATATGTGCACACACACATACCCTGCTCACTTTAGGATAATCACTGTCCTACAATAAAAATAAACCACAACTGAAACAGAAACAGCCACTAGGAGCAAAAAAAACTACATGTCGGCCCCCGCCTCCTCTCCCATTGATTAGCAGTTTTGTTTCTCTGTCTTTGGGTTGTCTCTGAGCCCTCTCCATATATTGCTACATGACGAGAAGGCTTCCATTGGTTTCTGAAAAAGCTTGTGAGCTGTGAGCTTTTGCATCTTGAGCTGTGTGTTAAAAATCAATGTTGTGCTACTGAGGAGCAACCCATGGAAAACATAAAAAATGGTTCACAGGTTATTTGAAAGTCCCTCAAGGCAATAAGATGGGGATCTATGCTGTTTTTAGACACAAGAATGTTGGTTATCCGCTGGTAAATGTTAAAGAGTGAATTTAACAGAAACATGTTGAAAGGGTGAATCTCATGGAAACATGTCCAGGTCACTTTTCAACTGCCTTATATATATATATATACACACACACACACACAGTATTGTCAAAAGTATTGGGACACCCCCTACTAATGAACCGGTTTGTCAACTTTAGTCTTATATCACTCTACTTAATGATATTCTAGGGAATTGTGTGCTTCTAATTTTATAGCAACAGTTTGGACAGGACTCTTTTCTAACATGACAATGCCTCTGTGTATAAGACAAGGTTCAAAAAGAAATGATTGATTCAGTCAGTGTGGAAGAACTTGAGTGGTCTGCAGAAACCCAGCTGAACACCTCTGGCGTGACTTTAAATGCAGACCTCGAGCCAAAAACTCATCACCAAACACCAATGACTTGTACATATGAGTAAAGTCATTTTAGACACTTCCAAAACTGTTGCAAAAGAGATGGAAATACAATTTTTAAATACATGAATTATGTTTCCATCTTTTTTGCCACAGTTTTGGAAGTGCCTTTTTCTGTTCTAAAGAAGGGTGTGACCCAATACTTGATTTATAAAAAGTATATTGAGAGCGAGAGAGATCAAATGCAAAAGCCTGTAAGTGCCGTTTGAAATTTTCTTCTAAAATGAGCATTTTTATCAGCCTCCTATGTGTTGGTTTAGTAATGTCACTTGAATGGCAATGAATAGGTTCTTTTCTTTGCTATTAAAGTAAAATAACAATTATGAAGAAAAATGACAATTTTAGAAGAAAATTTTAGATGGCACTTAGAGGGTTTTGCATCTGAACTCTTCATATATATTTATATACACGCACCAAAACGCAAATAAAACTTGTTTTAGGATTATGAAGATATTTTGCATAGCCACATTATACTTTACAATTTAAATATTCATGTAACACAGAAATGACTATTTTAACCAAAATATGAATTATGATTTTTGGGTTGAAATGCAACCTGAACATGTTTTTGACAGGGTGTGTGAGATTTACCCTTAAATAAGTAGCACAACAGTCAGCACATGTAAAAATCAATGGGTCATGATACAATTCTCATTCAGTTTGCTGGTTTGCCATTAGTTTTTTTACAAGCCAAGAAAACAGCGAAATCGGCCCAACATTATCATTCCATAAGCACTATCGGACCCAAAACAGGATATGGATGCATACATTGTTAGTTGGGGCATTGTTTGCTGAGGTCTCATTGTATTTTTCTCTTGTAGATAAATGACCTTGGTATCGTACAGTCCACAAAAGTTTTCTTGCTCTGAATTTTCTCTCTATCTCTTGCGTTCTCCCTTCTGTGTGCGTTTCTTTTCTTTGTCCTTGCGCTCCTGCTTGGCCAGTTTGTCTTTCTCGCGTTGCATCTTGTCCTGCTCTTTCTTCTTCTCTGCGTCCTCTCTGGCCTGGTCACGCTGCTGTTTGCGGCGGTTCAAAACATCCTCCACATTGGTGTTTTTGAACAGGGCTGGGGCTGGCAGTGAAGGGAACAGTTCATGTCTAATCATTGCAGATCATACTACAGCTGCTCCTACAACAGTACTGCACACTATATATACTGTGTATAACCAGAGCAGAGATCTTCTCCTGAAGTGATCGTGGTTATTACATAGTAGAGTGATGGTGTCAAAAAGGATACATTTTTCACTGGGTATACCCACTGCAGCTGGTTCTTCCTCATCATCTTCAGTACAAATGTTAAAGAAACTGCTTCACACTGGATCACCTGATCCCTGACCTTGAGAGAGACTTGGTGATGCTTTATTCTTAACAAAGTGCCATAAAAAATACAACATTACAAACAAGTGTGTTAAAAGGATATTCCTCCTCATCTGTGACATGAGCATACTGTGCCAGTAGAGCCTCTTTCCTCTTCTTGGCTTCCTCCGACACCTCCTTCTGTTTGACCACAATCTGTGCCTGCTTCTCTATCATACTGGCAATAGCCTGAACCTCAGCTGAAAATAGAAAACAAAAAACAAAGACAGTAGCTGAAAAACATGTTTATATCACTATTACTGTACTGTGAGATAATACAGAAGAAAAGAATGAGAACAATTACAAATCTTGAGGTTATACTAAAATTATGGAATTGTTACACAAAAAAAAGTGAGAAATAAAAATATTAACGTACAGCCCTGTTCAACAGTTTTGTAAAATTGTTTAATTTTTGTTTAAAGATGCCTCTTATGCTCACCAAGGCTTGATTTACTTGATCAAAAACCAGTAAAATTGTTTAGCATTATTACAAAATTGACTGAATTCACTTAATACATAATTTATTAGTATTCAGGACAGCTGAATTTTCAGCAGCCCTTACTAATATGATGATTGGCTCAAGAAACATTCTTCTTATCAATGTTGAAACCAGTTGAGCTGTTTAGAAACTGATGCCTTTTTTTAGGGGTTTTTTAATAGTTCAAGTTTTTTTGAAACTATTTTTTGTAACATTATAAATGTCTCTAGTCCCGTTTGATCAGTTGAATGTTTCCTTGCTAAATAAAAGTATTAATTTCTTAAAAAGAAAAATCTCACCACACACTTTTGAACAGTAGTGCAATGTTGATCACTCACAGTAGCGCGAGACTGGTAAATGGGGTCGCTGAGATTCCCCTTTTCTCATTTCAGCTCTCCACTTACCATCTCCCGGAGTACCCTTCACTGCAGATCTGCTGCACTCAGTCCACTGTTTTAAGATCTGCTGGCAAACCTCCTCAAGCGTGTCTTCTTCCTACGACAATAAAGTGACCTCTGTTTACTAACACAAGCCTAAAACGGTCAGGCAAACGACTGTATCTGGATGTTTACAGTGACTTCACACCAATCTCTCTGCACACACCTTGCGTAAAACTACATTCAAATATAGTTTACAACATCTGAAAATAAGCTGCTCGTGTGCGATTATTTTTGAGTAACTTAAATGATGATAATAATAATAAACATAGTATCAGTGAATGGCAACAGGCGTTTGATCACGTGTCGCACTTTAACTACGCAAATGAAGGGCCAAAAAAGCAATTCAAGAGTGTTTTTCGGGTTTATGATGAGGTTTTCAGAACAATTGTGAAATATTACAAGTTTCTAACAGTGTGAGATATCTTGACAGCGTGCGAGCATGCGCGTGTACTGACCAGAAAAGCGGACAGGATGCCCTGAAGAGCGTCCTTTTGCTCTTCATCGTTTTCCTCTTCCTGAAGCACTCCGAGTATATATGCTCCGTAAACTTCTCTGTCAACTTCGAGGGAGTCCAGCCGCTCGTTCAGCCAGTTTTCAAACTCCCTGGCGATTTGGGTGGGCGCCGCCATTTTCCCTGGCTGGGGTCCTGATAGTGAGGCGGGATGTCCGCGCAGAAGGCCAGACACAAATGCGCTACACTAACGTTCAACAGAAAATCCATACTTTACGCATCCTTTTCATTGCGATAGAATTTGCGAACGTAGTTATTTCATTATTTACACGGGGAGATTACATTTAGCTTGGTATTCATATAAGTGAGTGCCGTCTAGTACGTGCGAAAAGCTTATTTAATTGCTCACAATTTAAGCGCATATCATGTTTGAAGCAGGCATTGTTTTTATAATGCAAGCGTCCTGTGCAGCAAAGTGGTATCAGAACAGTTGATTTGAAACCAAAGCTCACCACTAGAGGGCATTAGCTGCCAATTTACCCAAGAAGGCCGAATTCTCAGGTGCACATCCGGATCCAGGTAAAGAACTGTTGGATGCTGCTGTATTAAAAAAGCATATGATTTTGTTTTTGTTTTTTAGCAATACATGATTAACACGTTTGCATCTGGTGGGGGCATTATTATTTTGGTGCATAACCTCATTTCACTTAGTAATCATAATCAGGTTTAAAACAGTGGTCAATGAAATGAATATGCATAATTTCAATATGCTGAGAGGGCTACAAAAATGTTTTATAGAATGCTTGTGTTTATGTTTCATAAATTGTGTATGTACATAGGTCTGCGTAAAAGTCTGCTCATGCTTAAGATTAAGCCTGTATCATATTTGATGCATGAATTTCTCAGGTCTTTAATATAGCAACCTGTTTTTATACAGTCTATGATATCAACATGATCAAAACTTTGCTGAAACACCTGTTGCGCACAATCTATGACTTGCTTCTTGCCCTCTGACTGATAGTTCATACTTTTTTAGTAAAAGACCTTTTAGTATAATTCTAAAAATGTCCACCCAAAAGGTCATGGTACACACGTCCTTTTGCAGTGAATGTAAGGCAAAGTAAATGTAAGGAGAACTTCACCATGAAAAATCATGTTAAAATGTATGATACAACAGTTTTGCTGAGAAATGTTTATCTCTCAATCACTGTATTGCATTGCAATATATGTTTTGCCCCCCAAGATTAAAATTAGAGTATAATGAAGCTTTTGATTATCTTTTTAAGACATACTGTTAGGAAATATATAAATTGCATATAAATATCAGTTTTCACTCTGTAAGTAATCTTCTATAGGCTACTGTTATTAAAAAATATGACTGATTTACATTACAAACTATCAGATTTGATCCGTTTTTTTGGTCATATAAATAACAATATCTGCACAAAAGTATTAATATTATTATTAATTTTCAGTTTGAGCCTCTGACTAAAATTGAGGTGGTTTTTTTTCTTCCTCGAATGTAAGCTCCATATTCTCGCTATTTCACATGAGCTATAAAAGCCGGATTTATGATACAAAACATAACTTACTTTAGATTTTGAGTGAAGGTTCAACAAATATTTCATTTTTGTAAAAAACTTGCTTTACTAGGTTTAAATCCAGGAGACTGCATCTGAAGTGTCCATTGGTGTTTACAAGTCCCTTGTGTATCAGTGTTTGTTCTGTTGTGAGTAAAATCCATCAGGCTTCAACAGTATTACTGTACGGCACAAGTTCATCCACTGAAAACAAATGAACAAATAGGTTGCACACATAAAGGAACAATGTAGTGAATTTGGCCTCTGTATGTAGAAATTCTGTGCTCGTGTTTTTTCCGTTTGATTATGTTTATGGTCTGGTTGTGACATCTGAAGCTTTTTCATGTCATCTCTGTGAGAGTAAAAAATCTATTTTAAATAGGAAGACAAAGTTTGAGGCTCTTTGAACATATAAGATTTTAGTTTATATGACTGATACAGAGAAAACATGAAAGTGGAAAGGTAAAATGTAAAGATGGAAAAAGAGACTGTTTGATAAGGCCATTCCCAGACATAAGGATCCAGGGTCGTTGTTGCTTGTTGCTGTGGGCCACTATTTTAAGCACTATTTTTATCAAGGGGATGCAGATTGATACAAAGCGACAAGAGCCAGGGGCTGTGGCAGAGCGTGCGGGTGGGCATCTACATGCTCGGGTCCAAAGGCAAACACTCACACTCTCTCTGTCTCTCTTTCAAAGATCTCTCTCTATCTCTGGTCCCCCTCCGGGACCAATACTGTGTCCTCTCTGTCAGTATCCCGGCTGTACACATCTGCATGTGACACAAACCTCCGGCCCGCTTTGTGATCAGCGTGTGTGTTTTCGTGTGGTCGTGACTGTTTTCAGGATGTCCCTAAAAAGTATTCAAATGTATTACAGTCTTGTTTTATAATTTAAGGTGATTAAAAGGTTAAGTTTGTGGAAGTTTTTAAATTGGAAATGAAAAGAAAGGAAGCGCTTCTTATAAATGAATTCATTAATTAGATCTTTACTGTATTTTATATATATTTTTTATTAAATTCCTTCAACTTCCTTCCATACTTCCTGTAGCTCAAACTGTAGAGCAGGTAATTGGCTTGATTCCCATGGAAAGTAACATCTGATTGCAAATTTACATTTTATGATTTTTTCAGCCCTAATCAAGATTCATGTAGTTCAACTGACTACATTGATGAAATGTTTAAAAGATTTTTCTCATTTAATAACATTTTTGATTATTGGTTATAAATATATATATATATATATAAATTGGTTTTAATAGTATTAAATTATTATTATTTTTTTAAATTAGCATTATAACGTCTTAAAAAGGCCTTACATTGCATTAATTTAAACATGCAGAAGATATTATACAGTCGAACCAAAAATTATTTAGACACCAAATATAATTTTTGATATGTTTTTTTTTTACTAGTGGGTGCAGGACACTATAGTTCATTTATGTAAGGTATGTGAGGATAGCAAAATAAAGTAAACTGTGTCATATTATGCCCAGTAAAACTGATTCAATTTTGGGACCAAAACTTATTCAGACACTTTGACCTGACCATGTTTTGCTTTAGTGTTTTTTCTTTAATTGCTAATGTGACCTTTTTATACCACAGACTGAACAAAATTAAGCATTGCTTGGTAATTGTTTGACCTAAATTGGTATTATCTAATTGTGTACTTAAATTGAACAGCTGACTGCTGACAGCTATTCAACCGAATTCATTTGTGAGACAGTCTAACAGAAGAATGGCATTATCAAGATGAATTTGTTCTGAGTTCTTGTCATATTTTAATTATCATTTTCTAAACTATAGCGAATAAACTGTGATAATGTGAGAAATGTTGAAGGTGTCTGAATAGATGTTGGTTTGACTGTATTTGCTTGTAGTTGCTTGTTTGTGCAAGTTAGCCCTGGTTTCCACCAACAACAGAAGCATCTTAATATTTAACAAAAAGTTTTTAGATTTATACCTTTGTATTTGTATTTGCATTTGCATGTGTGCGTTTTCTTGCAGTTGTGTCTGTGTTAGCTGTGCAAGTTCTAGCTATATAAAGGACAGTCAGCAGTACAATAGAGATGCAGAATGTCACATATGTAGCCATTTTCTGGCGTATGGAGTGGACGGCAGAGCAGAGGTTATCACTTTTCTTCCTTCACTGTCTTTCTCAGTGTGACAGCTCTGGCCTACACTATCTCTGTCCTCTTCAGACGTATGCGTCTTATCTTCAGTTTCACTCCATTCTCCAGGGCTGTCTTCCCTCAGCAAGGCAAGCGGCTCCCATTGTTGGGCCATCTTGTCTTATCGCTGCGCCGACCCTCCTTTGGCTGTTTTCAGTTGTGTTTTGCTCGTCACTTGGTTCTCGGCAAAACGGCAAACTGAAACACTGACAGCAAGAGGAGCCTGTCTAATGGAGCCTCACTCTGAGGAGAAAATAGCAAACAAACAATAGAGGAAGCAGAGAGGAGGGATTGTGTAATTCAGGAAGAGAGGATGGGGAGTGAATTTGCATACTATGCGTCCCAAATAGTGTCAGATATTAGAATTAGTGCATCCCCAGTAAAAGTAAATTTTCCAGTGGGTTTTTGCAGTTTGCATCAGCTAATGTTGCCCACAAATGCTTGTAGAAGAACAGAAGTGAAGGATTTTGTGAATTCACTTTATGGTTCCCAAGGAAGACTTGGAAATACCATGACATTTTTTGAATTGTAATTTTTATGACTTAAAACATAATGCAAATTAATATAATTAAATCAATGTAATCTTATTAAGATAATTATTATTAAGTTATTAACTTAATTTTTAATTATTTTAATTATTAATTTTTTCCTGTGATGGCAAAGCTGAATTTTCCAGTCTTCAGTGTCACATGATCCTTCAGAAATTAGTCTAATATGCTGATCTGCTACTCATGAAACATTTCTTATTACTATTACCTAAAACACTTTTAGGCCAATATTTGTAATATTAAAACAAACAAAAGACTTACTTACCCCAAAACAATATTTAAAAATGATCCTTTAATGCCCCCAGTGATTGTATTGCAATACACTTCGTAAGATGTTTAGGTAAAGAGGGAGATGCCAAATATTATCTATGTGCAATACCAGTCATAAAGGAACGTAAATAACTAAATAAATAATTCACAGCAATTTCCTTGTTTGCAAATCTTTATACCATAATCAAGCTGCAACTTTTTAAAATCTATGGTTGTAAAAAGATTTAAAAAGTTCATTTAGTTTATGAAAGTAATGAGTTTAGCTAGATTATAAATTCATCGTTTACATGCAAAAAAGCCTTTGACTCACTCAGGTTCCTGGAAAGCTGCTCACTAGGGCCTAAAGACACAGAGATACACAACTTCTCCATCACCAGCAAAAAGTGTGTCGTTTAAGTATTCACATTGAGACAGGCAGCGTCTATGCTGAGAGCAAACGTCGCAACAAAACTTGAATGTCCCCGTTATATATAAATAACAAAGCTGCCACATTGCATACTTATAGTGTAGACAGCTCTGTTGATTATAATTGGAGCACTTTAGTTTTGTCGTGCCACATTGTAGAATATGAGAAGCAAAAAGGGTTGGACGGAAGAAGAAAGAGATAGAGAGGAGGTAGGAAGTAATGAGGACCTAATTAGCTTAGATTATAGAAACGGTGATGACAGAAGTGCCTGTGAGAGACACAGACAGGAGCACACACACATAACGGCATACAGAGATGATGGCTGGGGTCAAGTGACTGGGAGGATTAGTTCGAGTGTGTGGCAGGCAAATCTCAACTGGCCCTCAGAGGCGAAAAAGTTCACTGCAACTTTGGCTCCCTGCGATCGTGGCACCGTGTCATTAATCTGGATGCGCTGGTGCGTGTAAATACACACTTGTCCTTCCCTGTAGGCGTGTACTTGCACCTCCCTCAGTCCAGCCATCCGGCCCTCCTGAAATGTTTAATGGAATTAAGGCAATGAAAATGCAAGATGAATAAGGGACTAGAGAGAAAAGAAAAAAGGGTAATGAATCTGATGAATATTCAGGTGGCTTCTGGTCCGACGAGAGCTGTCTGTCAGCTCTGATCCGTCGCCTCTCTTTCTCCACAGCAGCAACACAAAAACACAAAGGCTGCTTGACAGGTCTTTTTTCTCACAAATGCTCAGTTGTATGAGCGTGTGAATTTCTATGAGGGTGGACCAGGGAAGTTAATAAGAGAACATAATTAAGATAATTATTGAAATTATGTTTTCTTTCCATTTTTGGTTTAGTATTTTAGTTTGCTAAAATTTATGTATAAACTAGTGTATTTCTTTTTAAATATTTGTTAGTAAAATGTATTTTAGTTTCATTTTCCTAGTTATGTTTATTTTTTATTATAATTAATTAAATATTTATTTAGTTTTTAATGTTTTAGAATGTTTTTTTCTATTTCAAAAATCCATTACACTCAGATGAACGTCACAACACTGAATAAAAAAAAATGGTTAACTTTTAATTAACTCGCGCCTAAATTAACTTTTAATTATTTTAAATAATTTTGAATCCCTCTTGGAAGTTTGCTGAGGCCCCCTAGTGGACCCTGGGCCCCTGGTTGAGAACCACTACTTTAACTAATATCACTTTAAATGTCAAAGATTTTTTCATCATAAACTAAAACCAAAATCAATTCTTGGCCATTTTAGTTTAGTGCTGGTGATTTTTCCGGCCTTTCCCAGTGGTTAGTTTTTGACTCTGTTCCACTTAATCAAAATGTTTTCATTTAGTCTGCATTGGTAGTTTTTGTAATTGATAACATTAGGGCTGATGCTTCCACACATGTGAGAGTATTGCCCAGGCCTACATGCATGCGTGAGCCATCTCTTTCTGGGTCATTGAACTCTCTTGGCCTCTTTTGAGCTGAGTGCTCAAACTTTTCCTATCCTCTGCTCCGACCGGCTGTCGTTATGCCAGCTCTCATGGTTTCTGTAGAGATGGGGTGGAGCTGGTGTCGCGGGGGGCAGATGATGATGGCGGTCACTTAGCAAGAGAGGACATGTCCAGACGGCGATGTGTCCGAGGGCAAATATTTAGCCCTGCCACTTCAGGAGGGGATCCAGGAAGGTAGAGAGGCAGCAGCGTCTTTGCCAAGCCCAGAGACGTGACTTCAACCTGGGACGGAAACCCCAGCCGCCCTGCCCCCCCTTGCTGAATCTTCTACCCCCGTATTCAGGGTCACGGATCTCATCTCTGGACTAATATCTCAAGCAGTCCACAGATGGGGAATTAAATTGGAGAGCTGGCTCAGTATCAGCCGAAGGATGAATGGATGGATGGATGGAGCGCAGGGTGGCAGAGGGAGGGAAGGTTAGAGAGAGGGAAAGGAGATAGATAGATAAGAGGGGCCTTTGCTGGTGATGGATGAGGAAAGCAGACAGGAACAGTGGAGGAGAAACTGTTGGCAGGAGGAGAGCGAAGAGAAGCACGCCTCTTTTTATTCACCTCAAACCTGACTGCAGGAAGCATATGCCGGATCTGTTCATGAGAACATGTAGCTCTCACGCTTACACATGCGCTTCCTGTCGCCCTTATTGCATAACAGCAGCACTGTAGCAGACAACAAAGCAACGAGCCAATTAGTGGCACATTGATAAAAACGGTAGACAAAAGCACTGCCGTGTGGAGGTCTCTTGCTGTAGACATATCAAGACAGAATATTTGGTTACAGTTAATATAAACCTTAGTCAGGGTAGTGCCATTTTTAAATTTTGATGGTAATGAGAGCAAGGCTGTGACGGATAAAAATACAGCGTGTTCAATGGATTGTTCTGCTGTTTATCAACATGCCAGTTGTTCAGTTGACAAAACACCTTTTCAAAAAACTTTCACTAGACAAAAACTCCAAAACTCACTTTAAAAATTGTTTTATGAAAATGACGTGATCTGGGGCATGCTACTGTAAAGACTTTAGGTATATCTCACTGCCTCGTTTTTATCTACGTAAAATTCAGTATGGCCTGTATTCAGTAAAGTCTATACTGTAACACTGCAACACTCCATTATAATCAACGGTACCTCAATTGCAGCTTCTTAGTTGTTTATAATGACAGTGTTGTAGTTTTACTGCATCACGTTGCTTGTGTGTGTAAATGTAAATGGGATTTTGTTTTGTGTTATAACCTAGGACAAGGGATTAAAGCAAGTGCTTTTTTTTATCCAACTGCAATGAGTGACTCTAGATTTTGTTGGCCGCTTGGTTTGTATTGTAGCCCTGCTTATGCTGAAGGCACTCCTCATATTAAACATGGAGAGACTGATTGTATTTAGAATCAGATAATATACAATAATTCTACAAAGAAAACCATGCACGTACATATAGTTTAGTGAAGCATAATACAAGGTATATGTTTCATGCTTTTTGCAGTGTGACAGAGTGTGTGAATACCGAGTGAATTGTTATATTTGGCTGCTTTGTGATTGATTGTGTCTTTTTCACGTTTGGTTGGAATGGACAAATTGTTTGTTTACAGAATCTTGTCATGTTGCATCTGGCTGTAATTTCTTTCTTCAATGATAAAAACTCTTACTCCCGTCCCTGCTTAAAGTGCAGAACTATCAATACGAGCCATTCATGGGTTGATTTCCTCAATAGGTTAATATGGAGCTCTATGATGCTCTGTTTGTTTTACTGGTCATGGCAATTTCTGGCTCAACTAGTGGCATGAGTTGGGGGCAGGACTGCTTATTGGTTGTATGTTGTAGTTATTGTTTTTGCGATTTCATAGTGCCACTAGTTGTGCAGAAATACACAGTCTGAAAACAGTTCATGCATTTTTCAGCTAGTCTGGTCCCACTGAGCTGTTGTTCTGTCCTTAGAAATTGTTATGAACGCATTTCCTTGGCATTTGAGAATTTAAAAAAAGATACAGTATATTCACCTTTTATTTTCATTAATAGTTCATAAGTGCTTTAAAGGGTTTTTATGATGAGATGTTATTAGAGAGTATTGGAGTTATAGCAGGTGTAATGTGTTTATTGTTGCGTGTGGCAGACAGGGCCATGATCACATACTCTCCTTCTCTTTTTATCTATCTCTCTTTACGTCATCATCTCTGTCGCCCTTACACACAGATACCCATGCATTGCCAGCTGTTTGCATTCGGTGCCTCAAATATTTGCTCAGTCTGTTGACTTTGTCTGTTCCAAACACTCCAGCTGCACATGGCCGTTTCTCTTCCCTTTCACACATATTCTGTCTGTGTCTCCAATTTCTCTTTTTTGCACATGCATCCTTTTTCTCTCTTATTCCGTTCTCCCTAAATCTGAGAGTTTTGATTGTTTACAGAAACCATAAATTTGATTCTAAGATAAAAGATAGGAGTCTGAAGACCCACTAAACAGGGACTAGCAGTGTCTGTATGCACCTTCCATAAGAGAGATTTCTGATAGTGTATTTGCAGTAAAATCAGAGGGATTGCAGCCCTTAGCATTTACGCAGTTTTACATCGATTCAGGACTGTCGCTTCAATTCACAAGACATGGGTCAGTATTTTTTTCAACGAGTAGTCCATAGGACCTGAAACTATTCAATAGTTATTAAAAAGACATACACAATAAATGATTAAGACCTGATAAGTCATATGTGGGTTACATACATGATATGGAGTTATGCCTAGAAATGATTAGTTGCTCACCAGTCCTTTTAGTGTCATTTAGATGCATATTTACATGGAAAGGTAGTTTCTGTAGCATTCTGTGGATGAGGACATATTCTGTGAAGACCAGAGGTTAAAAGGTTGGTAAGGAATCTGTTTGTTCTTTGTCTCCTAAGTGGGGGAGTCAATTCAAAGAGCTTGTGATTGCCATCACTGGTTACCATGTGATGGTTACGCCGTGCATCTCTTTTGACCATTAATCTTAATTACTTGCCCCCAAAATTGACAATCTCCTTGGAATTGTCAATAAGTGTTCTTTTGTTTAAATGCTGTGAGCTACTCAAATCTGCTGGTTGGTTCCGGCTTGTGGGGCCAGGATCTGATTTACGACATCCTGTGTCTTGGGCCTCTGTGGAATTTGGGCTCCTCGTGTTTCAACTGTTCTTTATCAAATCTTACATTGTCTGATATCCTACAGACCTTAACATCAAGAGAGTCCCAGGATTTGTGAAAACCATAGATGAGGGTGAGCGGTCTTCTCCGTTAAGCCCCGTTCACACCGCCAGCGACTTTTTCGCTGCTTGTCGCTTGTGGCTGGCAATTGAGGTCGCTAGTGGGCGTTCCCACTACTGGTTGCCTAGTTACCCCCTAACACTCCACTACAGCAGATGAATCACGTGCTCTCCACTGACTTCACTCCCATTGGTTGTCACTCGCGAAATTCGCTGCTTATTTGCATAAAGTTGAAGAATTCTGAACTTTTGTCGCTTGACTCGCATCGCTTGACATGCCCACATTCCGTCGCCAACGGTCACTGTCGCTCGTGTCGCCGGAAGTCGACTGCTCTCCATTGAAAATTAATGGGATTATGTCGCTCTGTCGCTGTGTGTCGCTGGCGGTGTGAACGGGGCTTTACTCTGAAACACCTCTGTAAAGTCTTATTAGCAATGTTAAAACCGCTTTGAGAGGCCCGTGTGTGAGAGAGACAGATAAACAGTCACGTTTGTTTGACCCACACACCTGTCTGCTCTGAACACCTCTCTGGGCACCCGTCATTCACCACTGCGGGCAACCTGTCCCGTAACACCTGTGTGCCAACCTGCCGGTTCAACTTGCCCAATAGGAGGCGGGCACTCTGTCAGAGGGCGGGTGTTAACTCCCCTGTCATTCTGTGACTGGACAGTTTGACAGTCACCCTGACCCTAGTAGTGGCTCAGAACACTGCGCATACCAATCACAGCCTAACAAGCCCAATAGACAGAGGATTCACTTTCAATATATCAACATCTAAAGCACAGTTTTCCTAAAACTTCCAGGGCTTTAGTAGAATGACTGTGAACAAGAGGATGAATGTTCTTGAGGCAACACCCTTAAGTATTTTTTCCCTGTCAGTCCCTACATCAGAAATATGTTTACCTGCTACACAGTATGCGACTACCTATAGCTTGCCTATACCTAGAAACAGCCCTGCTCTAAATACTTGGTACACTCTATATAGTATAATCTGCATAGTATACGTTTTATACTCAGAGCAATGGTCGCCGTGATTTTGCCAAGTAAGACATGTTCCTGGATCTTTTGTTGATCCTGGATCAACATTACTGTCCAAAAATACAGACTTAACACAATCCCCACCACTAAACCTAACCTTACCCATAATTTATTCCTAAAATCAGAGGGAAATGATAGCTGATTAACAAGGGTGTAGAAGAACCTAATCCTGATTGTAAGCCTAAAACTGACATTTCCTGAATTTGAATAACCTGAAGTTATCTCTCAATTCTGATTGGTTGATTGGAATGATGTGCCAGGATAAACAAAGATGTTGATCCAGGAACATGTTGTACTTGGTCAAATCACACTCACCTCAGAGCAATAGTTGCTCTTTTTTTGTCTACTTTTTGTTTTAGGTTTATTTTTATTTATTTTTTGTTCTGTTGTAGTTTTTGCTTTTTATTTGTTGAATTTTTTGCTTTTTGTTTTGTTTTGATTTGTTTGTTCTGTTCTGTTTTATTCTTTCTTTTGTTTTGGTTTTTATTTATTTTATTTTTCACGGTTTGGCTTGTTTTGCTTGTTCTGTTCTATGCTGTGATGTTTTGTTTTTGGTTTGGTTCAGTCTGTTTTAGACTGTAGTATTTTAATCTATGTAATTTTGATAAATATGTTTGTATAGTGCTAGAAAATGTTTTGAAATCCCACAAATAAAAACATTTTATGTTTTACATTTTTAAACTTTAAAGCCATCTTCAAGAATCGACTAAAAACACATCTCTTCCATCTTTATTTGACCCTCTAACTCTAGTAATCTCTATTCTAATTCGATTCTTTAAAAAATGCCCCATTTAGACTTGCACTCTATTCATTTACTAATTGCTTGTATTCTTTAAAAAAAAAACACTAACACTAGCTTCTCTATTCTTTTTGTATTCTTTCAGTTTGTTTTCTTTTTACGCATCTTCTGCCCAAGCTGTCAAACTGGCGTCATCAGAGAAGAACTGCCATTCCAGTGTGGAAGCAAATGATCAGATTTTAATTAAAGATTACCAAGACAAGTCAGTGGATTAACTTGCATAGATTAATTGGCTCAAGACTAGCAATGTGCACTACCAAAGTAAATAAAGTCAATTTTGATTTCATGAGGACTGTAAGTTCCTCATTGAATTTAGTATCTACTATCAAATACAGCAATTTGGATTTAGCCAGTGTCTATCTTCCAGTGTGAGTTTAACAGGTGTGATCATATCCAGCTCTTGCATATTCAGTAATTGCACACCTGCATGCCGCCAGCTCTCATTCTCTTGTGTGATGTGCTCTGCCTTAGGGCTCATGTCAGAGGGCATCTGCTCTGACATCTAAATCACAGGCACTTAGTTCCACACTAACACTGCCGGGAACCAGAACGAGAGAGACCGGGAGAAAAGTTTCTCGCTCCTCAGGTTCTAATTGTTCCCCTGAGGGAAGACAGTGGCGTTCGTGCAGTGAGGGTATTGATGTTCCGACACTCATTAGAACCTCACACTCCAGCACTCAGCCGTCAGGCCAGGGGAACATGTCCGATTTGGATTGGTTAATTTGATCTGAAATGCGAGACGCAGCCGTGGAGGGAAAGCCTTATTTATAGATTTTGCCGAGTGGTCTTAGGGGCTGGGAGGGAAGGCTGGGATGGCAGGGGAGCGGGGGGATCGTGAAGATGGAAGAGAGATGAGAAGGGTGATATGTAGACATGCTCTGATAATACAGCTGGTAGTTAGGGAAGACAGTTTGAGTGGTGATCTCAGACAGTGTTTGTGTGCGAACCCCTTGTCCTTTGCTCTCACTTGTTTTTCTTTGCTCCATCCTTCTTTCTTGACAGCATGTTTTTCCATCAAAGTTTTAATAGCCATGCGATAAAAGTTATTTACTACTACTATTTCAGCTTATTTAGCACTTTACATGAATGCGGTACACCTTGGTCTCCCAATAGAGGCACAAATTCCATATTTGGCTGTTGTTGTGAAAACTATTACATGTGTTAGTTAGCTATTACATATGTAAGATAAATTAACGAATTTAAAATAAATCTAGCATGAAATTTAACTAGGTTTTAGTTTTTTTGGCCTGTCCCACCTTAAAGGTCTTGACGTATTTTTTTTTTTTTACATTTGACTGCATTTTTGTCCGTGTTTACAAATATTATGGTGTTGACTACATTTGTGAAGATTAACCATTTATTTAAATGTTTTCATTCATTTATGGGAATAAGTTAACTCATATTACGTTTATCAGTATTTACAAAACAACATTTAGTCCCTAGTTAGCTAGCCCCTAAAGAATGAATTTATGATTAATTTGCAATTTTATTTTATTTATATTTTATTTTTAATTTAATTTAATTTAATTAATTAAATTCCATTTAATTTCATTATTTATTTTCCTCCTAAGGTTGACGATCAACATTTGCTTAAAGTGAAGCACCTGCATTCGCTGACCATTTTTTCAGACACACCAAGGAACCAAGGAAAAAAAACATAGTATATTTCATATTTAAGGAGCTTCAGGCCCACATTGTAACCTGTTCAAGGAAAGTGCCTTTTTTTGTGTAAAGTTAGCGTGGGAATGAGGAGCGGTCAGCTCGATGTGTGTGTGTGTTTGTCTGAGTGGAGTGAGATTGAATTTAATGGCATGTGGGTTATTGCTACCCTGCCATCTCGGTGTCACTTCCTCTGAAAGCCTGAAGACATCTAGAGAGACAGAAAGAGATCTGAGACAATCGTACACACAGACCGCGTTATAAAGGTCTTTTCAGCCAGCTCATGTCTCTGCGCTTCTTGCGTGACTTGCTGAGGCAGTTGTGGTATTGCAGGGCCCATCATCCACACAACACTCCTTCACTTTTTTAATCTCTCCACTTTTTTGGCAGTGTCCTGCATCTTGAGCTTTTATCACTGCCCTTCCCAAATTTTCCAGCCTGGTCAGCACAGCCCAACATCTCATCCAGCCTCTGTATGATGCTGTATGTGAGATGTGAGATGCTGTGTGTTCCCTTCTTCCTCACCTTCTGTATCTTTATTACCTGCTTTATTGCTCTGTAAGATTATTTTACCCTCAAACCTGGGTAATAAAGAGAGACAAATGTTCTATATCTGAACTATCTACAATAGTAGTTTATGCAATGTTATTGTTTCTGTCTAATGATACAGAACTTCGCCGTCTCTTTTCGCAGGTGAGTTGGAGTGATAACACTTTTTTTTGGCATTACACTGTATTTTTTTTTTTTTTGTAGTTGTAAATAATTAAAAGATTATGGTTTACAAGAAAATACTATTTCAGTCTTTCTACCTTAAAATTTCATATTTAATTCAGTATATTACCATTTTGTAATTAATTCTGAAATTTACTAGTAATCTCTGAGTTAAAATGGTTTCTACACTGATTTATTAATTTTTTTAGTGGGTTGCCTGATTCACTGATGTACAGTAAGAAACTTCTAGCATCTCATCTAAAAGTAAACACTTTTCTTGTCAGGAAAAGTAACCAGAACATGCCATACCATTAGGGCCTTTCACACCGCTTTAGTTCCAGAACTAAATGTACAGTACTAAAGTACTGGGACGATTTTGCGCTAACTATTTCCCAGTACCACTTAAAGGGTTGCATTCGCACCGACAGCGTGTACTAGGAAGTGACGTAAGCCGGTCGACAGCGACATCATTTGTGCGCGGCGTTCAACAACAGAAACAAAGAAGAACAACATTAACAACAGGAAGATGGAGGACGCTGTGATCGGAGCTGTGTTTTTGTTGTGTCTCGCGGGTTTCACAATAATGGACATGGAAAGTCGACGTATAAGTAAAGCGATTGAAAGAATGGAAAGGAGGACTAAGAATCTCCAAAGACAACTGGCAGTGCTACATTTGCTACAAGTGCCTGCACTTCAGCGTCCGTCCATCTATCGCTGTTCTCCATACTTGCTAAATAAGTTGACACAATGTTTACAGTTTGTTTACACGGCGTTTTAAATCATGGTGGGTGAGGGCGTTTTCATACGCGTTTGGCCAATCAATGTCTACTTACGTCACGATTAGTACCAGTTTTGCTGGTTAGACCCTGCTCCGGAGTAGGAGCTAATTTGGTTCTCGGAAAAAGGCAGTCCGGTACTAAAATCGCACCCAGTTCCGGCGGCAAACGGCAAAAAGTGGGTAGTTCCACAATTAGTTCTGGTACTATGAAAAGGTTCTCGCGGTGGGAAAGGCCCTAATGTGGACTTAAAAGAAAATATCAAGAATGATGTTTAGTACTACTCCACACTGCTCAAAACTCGCATTTGAATCATCAGTGGCAAATTCTTTAAATATAAAAAACGTACTTACAATCTGTGAGTCAGAACAGCCGACATTGTAGTCTACTCTCCCCGGATCAGGAAACAGTCCTCCATAAAATGTGCTGGACACATCTGAATACTTGGGTTGAACTGTTCTGGAACAGTGTTGTGAATACAACTTAACCACTGATTTCTAGACGTGTCCTCTTTTGGAAGACCAAACAAAGTAGTTTCGCTTTCACAACGAAACACACAGCATCACACACGGCGGGCTTGAGTGAGGAACGGCGGGCAGACTTGAGAACGGCGCGGCCGGCGGATTCGACGAAGGAGCGGATTATGCACCAAGAGCTTGTAACACTACAAAGAGAAAGGAAAAATTTAAATCGCATCATATGATCCCTTTAATGATGGTAAGACATGCAAACAATTTCTGAAATGACATTTTATATGCATTTTATAAAATATTTCTAAATTAATTAAAAATATTTGTTATTTAAAATGAATTAATTAGAAAATAGTAAACACTGTAACCAACGGTGCACTCAGTAATCTGCTAGGTCTGAACTGTAAAAATAAAAGTCACGCTTCTGACTCTTATCAGTCAAACAGGAAATCTTCATCAGCCAATGCCGATTAAAAAAAAACAAAACACTATTTAGCACCAGTTAGATGGTATCACCCAAAACAGATGTTAATACTAGGTGTAAATGCGGCCGTAGAGGAATTTTTCCATATCGTCCACCCCCAAGACTACGCCTTTGATGCTATTAATCCAAAGCCATTTACACTAATTGCTGGGATAGTACCATGTGTATCAACCTCAGGCTATGCATTTTGCTCAAGGGCAGAAAGGTGAGAGTAGATTTCATTAACGGCCTGATCTGTATTGTGTCCACCAGTGATTAAAATACGTCTTTTGTTTTACCAAACCAGGTCTTAAACCACTACACCAACAGCGCTTCAGTGTAAACAAGAAGCTTATTTTTATCATCCACTTCCTTTCACACAACACACTCACACTCGCCGCCTTTGAGCTTCTGTCCTAATTAGTCGGAATTAAGATGAATGTCTGGCCTTCTCACCATTGATTGCCATTGATTGAACCCTCATCCCAATGCCCCCACCCGCCCAGGGCTGCACCGCACCCAACACATCATTTATATCAATCCTTACTTTTTTCCCCTTTCTATCACTTTCTTTTAGTCTTTACTCTCCCTCTGTAAATGCAGTGCTGTGAAGTGGACTGTATTTGCTCAGTATGCATAGTGATGGGTGGGGGGTGGGATGTTTGGGGGGTTGGATAGAGGGGAAACAGTATTGCTACCGGCAGTTCAATTTGTTTCTAAAATTGTGTAGAGGGAAACAAGCTGAATGTGTGTGTCTTTGGGGGATTTTTATATGTATGCCTGTGTGTCTGTGTGCTTGTGGTGCGGTTTACCTCCATAAAGATAAGGTGAACCCTCAAATCATTTTGTCGCCATGTAGTTTATGTTATTCTGTGAATGTCTGGCAGGAGTAAAGGCGGGAGGAAGGATGATGAAATATTAAAGCTCATCTCCTCCTGTTGACATTCAGAGTTAGTGGACTGGGGCTCCCTAAAGTAACATAGCAGACACACAGAGCCAAAGGCCAGCTATGGATATACTTAGACAGAAATGTGTGTGTGGGTGTGTGTGGTTGCTTGAGTGGGTGGATAAATGCAGAATGACTGTGTGTAAAATGAAAAAGAGAGGTCGCTTGGTGGAGAAAGAGATATCATAAACTGATTTAGTGACACATGAGTTGAACATATGAAAGAAGGCTCAGTGAGAGAGAAGAGGTACAGAATATAAAGTAAAGAATTAGAGGTATAGAATAACTAACTAACCAACTAACTAATCTTAAAGAACCCTTGTAATAACTAATTATTGTAAATGACCCATAAAGTTAGATAGCTCCAATTAACGACCTAAGGTTTACCTCTAACTAACTAACTAACTAACTAACTAACTAACTAAAGAACACATGAAGTCTAATGTTAAGGGGTGTTTACACAACACCGTTTTCACCTAAAAGCAAAAAAAAAAAAAGAACTTTGTTTTGGGGGCTTGAAAACGCAAACTTTGAAAACAGGTTTCAAAATTCAAGTTTTTGAAAATGATACCATTTCCGTTTCTGTGCAAACTACAAAAACGGTAATTTGTGAAAACGGTGACATGCATATTGCGTGTTCAGTCTATAGGTATGTGACATCACCAAAGTTACATGGTCAACTACTGGCCTGACGTGCATGATACAGCTTTTTTAGCAATGAACGTGGAACCATGTGAACAGGGATCATTTTGACAACATTGTTATCTGTATGCAAAACTTTTCAAAAACGCAAAGGAAAATCTGATGTTTTTAGTACATTATTGTCATGTAAATGTACCTTTAGTTAGCTCCAAGTTTCTTTACTGTTAGGTAGTTTTTAGTTCCAAGTTAGATTTTATGGGCTTTTAAATGTTAGTTAGTTAGTTAGCTCCAAGTTAGATTTCTAGTTAGACTAACAAAAAAACCTAATGTTAAATAACCAATAAAATCCAACATTTGTTAGCTTTATGTTAGATTTAATGGTTTCTTTAACGTAGATGGTTAGTTAGCTAGCTTTTAGTTAGTTTTCCAGTGAGACTAATGAACCAACTAATGTTAAAGAACCTCTAAAATCTAATGCTGCTAGCTCCAAGGTTCTTTAATGTTAGCTTGTTATTTCCATTTTATAGGTTCTTTAAAGCTGGTTAGCTAGCTCCAAGTTAGATTTAGTCTATACAGATACAGATTTCCAAACAATCCAAACATATGGGTATCCCCTTGAACTTGGTAAAAAGATAATCTGTTTAACATCTTGACTTGAAAATACTGTTTTCATGGTTAGTTTTTCATTTATTATTTGCTAATGTTAGTGGATGTTTAGATTAGAGTGCAGGTCCTACTACGCTGAGATTAATAGGGGAGCGGCTGGAAATAGCGACCTCTCCTGGTTGGAGATAGTATTAACATCATAAACTGAAAGCAATCTTTACGTGACTTGCTTTTCAAATGTTTTAAAATTGATCATCCGAGTCTAATATGATCCAGCGGGCCGTACTAAAAGACACTGCGGGCTGGTCCACTCCCTGATGTAGATGTATTTGGAGCATGATTTGTAGATTATGTATTGGTCCTCAACATATTATTGACCAATCAGCTTTCTTAAATTCAAAATCGCTCTCGTTGATTGGTGCTACTGCTTAACCCACTCTCGCCACTCTTTTGTGAGCAGCGGAACATTTGGAGAGTATAATAGCCTACCAGAAATACCAGAAATAATACCAAATAAAGTGAAATATTATAATGTATAAACATTATAAACACTATAATCATAGCCTAGTTCCCCTCACTCCAAAACAAACCATTTAAATATAACGGTATGCAGAACAGATCAAGAATGAAAATAAAAATATAAAGCTAGAAACCAAAACAAAGCGAAACTTAAAGTACCGTTTGGCTCTCGTCTCTCAGTCGGCACAAATCCAAATGTTTCCATATTCGCAATGTATTTCAATGTTAAACTATTATCTATAATGTAGACTAGGCTTCATCCGCGTTCGTATATCGACAGAAAAAAATCATCCTCGTCACATGCGTAAAAATGCACTTGGCATAACAGCAGCTGTAGACCGGTTATATACCGACTCTTTAAATTGATACATTTTATTTTGATAATGAACAGACTGCGATGGCAAGTTTGAATTGCTAGAATGTGTGTGTGTGTGTGTGCGCGATCAAACAGCTGACACATTAAATAGTAGGCTACTCCATTTTTGGTCATACAGATAAGAGTAAGACAACCCCCAAAGTGTTAAAAAAAAATTTATAATAAAAAAAAGAACACTAGCTTCTCTTCATATTCTATCTATTTATTTATTATACAATTAACAAAAAAATTTATGATGACGAAGACGACAAGAATTCCAATAAGCACTTTAATATCCACAACAGGTAACATCCAGGCAGGTCAAGAACACACACACACACGGGGTAACATTCACAATAACTGGCCAACTAGAATACAAGAGACAGGAACTGATATATGGCAGATAACGAGGAGCAGACAGGTGAGCGCAATGAGGTGATTCACTAATAATGAGAACAGGAACAACCAAATAGGGACACAGAGGGAGAACCCACAATCCGACAGTATAGATGAAGATGGAGTGAAGAGTATTTCAGTATCCAAGTCGATTAATAGTCCTGAGTCCAGTGTGAGCTCACCCTCAGCGGTGGTGCCGTGGGCGGGGCTTTCCGTAGCCCCCGCGATGTCCACAGCTGTCTCCACCGTCGCTTGTGCTGCCAGCTCTCGCACCTGGTCAGATACTTGGGGCTCAGGCTCCGGGGCGATCATCCGCTCTGTCACTCCTGATGGCGATGGCTCAATGACCGTGGCAGGCTCTGGCTCTCTGTCTGCGGTGGGCTCGGGCAGCTCTGCGTCCTGGGGTGGAAGTTGACTGGGCTCTGGGTCCGGAGTGGGGTTGGTGTCGTCATCCACGATGTCCACGGTGAGTCTCGATTGGCAGGACACCAGCACCCACTCGATGAAGGTGGCGAGGCTCTCTCGAGGCCCAACCCCGGACAACTGCGCTCGTGTGGTGGCATTAAGTCCAAGTTGATAGAATGTGCAGAGGCAGTTGTCCGGGTAGTGCGTGAGGTTGGCGAGGGCCACAATGTGTAGTGTGGTCTTTGAGAGAGCGATCCCCCTGCTCCAGCAGGAGGACGAGGATGGCAGGGTCATCCAAAACAAAAATAAAAACTGACAAAAAACGCAAAACAAACGAGGGGAAACACATCTAAACTGAAGTTGTATTGTCAGTGTCGGTCACGGTGCCTTTTAGCTGCTGATTTGGATCCGGCAATGTTTCATTTACAAATTAAGCACTGTGCAAGAGGAAGATGCTATGCTATGCTACGCTGCATTATTTGGGCCTTTGTTAATCAGTCACAGACAGCTCACAAATTCATGCGGTATACTATCTTCCTCAGTCAGTTTATACTAAGCTGCACTTTGGCTTTGTTTTGTCTCATTTCACCGTGAGCCTGGTGGCCTGACGTGAACTGGGGATAAACTTTTTTTTCTTCCAGGCCTTGGAGCTCCTGTCAAATTTCAGACCGCTTGAGTGTGTCTTTGCGTGTGTGCATTGCCCAGAGGAGCTAGAAGTTGTGGCTAGGTTACATCAGGGGGGTCAAGAGGGGCGCTCTCTTGCGATCTGCCAGTGAAAATCCCTGTGACTGTAGTGTCAGGAAAATCTTGCTTACACTGAAAGCTTTCCGTGCGTGTGGATTTGAGGGGGAAAAAGGGGTCAGAACAGTACCCTTGACAGTGATGTGATGAGGGTGACAGCTCCACTTTACTGGAGTCACACACACTCTCTGATATATTTCTCTCTTCACAACTTTCTTGCTCTGATTGGGCAGGTCTCAGTGGGTATCGATGTCAGTTGAGACTGATTAAAATAGACGATGCTTATCATACTGTGGTATAGCCTTGTAATTTATGTCTGATTGCTTGCAATCTCCGCCAATCTATCTTTCCCATCATTACAGTCTCTATGTGTTTTTAATCTTTGCAGTTCACCCTTGGCCCTGCACATTAATAATCATCTCAGTGTGCGTGTGCATTAAGCAGGTATGCTCAAATGGCTGCATGAATGTGCATATGCATGATGTGCGAAAGATGTATTCATATCAGAGTCTGACATTGACATGGCTATTCAAATTCACACTAAACAACAGTCTAAACACCCTCAAGACTTAAAGAGTTGTGCACTTTCTTCTATTTGTGTGGGAGACTATCAAGAAAATGTTCAGGTTATATTCCACTCAATCAAAGAAGGAAATAAGAAATCCTATTTTGCTTAAAGAAAATGTCTACTGATATGTGTAACATATTCTCAGTACCGTAATGTAAAGTTTGTAAATATTATATAATAATGGAAATACTGTCTTAAAAATAATACCAAAATGCAAAATAGCTTAATGGTCCTAAATATTCTTCATTTTCTTAATGTCAGTTATGTTTTTTTTCTTATGATTTTGTGGTGAAATATGACCCAGATGTTTCTTGACAGGCTTTGTGAGACTCACCCATGTGTAAATGTGCATCCTCTGTATATCGCCTTACGAGAACAGAGGTTTAGGGTTTTAAGAAACTATAGAGTTACGCTCTGTTACCGTCCACTTGCAGAGTGTTGGGATAAAGTGTTTGAGACATTGGGTGAATGAGTTTGATCCTGGTCCCTCGCTGCTCTGATCTCTCTCTATCTGTAGGGGCAGGCCTGGCTAATGGAAGCCGACCTCGGAACATGTCACCTATCTACTTCCATTCACGCTGGTGTGGCCAGGGAATGGATCTTAATTTACCCTTGTGTCTGCTCCTGTGTCCTCTCTATACCAGTGCTGGCACAAACCTTGCCATGCTATTTTAAGGACCACAAACCATTTAGAGAGTTGTAGAGTTACAGGAATAGCTCACCCAAAATTGAAAAGTCTGGTATCATTTCTGTGACTGACTTTCTTCTGTGAAACACACAATAAGAAATATTGTTACTTACATTTACTGGAATTTTTAATTTTTTAAAGCAGAACAGTATCATAAAAGACTTGTGTGCTGAGTTTCTGAAGTCATATGATAGCTTTGTGTGAGAATTTTGGTCTAACAAATTACTTGAATTTAGGTTGTTATTCATTTCATATTTCCCCCCTCAGCATTCTTAAAAATAAAGGTTCCAAAAAGGGGAACAATGCCACAGAAGAACAGTTTTGGGTTCCCCAAAGAATCTTTCTGTGAACTGTTCTTAAAGGGGTCATATGATGCTGCTAAAAATAACATTATTTTGTGTATTTGGTGTAATGAAATGTGTTTATGCAGTTTAAGGTTCAAAAAACACATTTTCCACATACTGTACATTATTGTTTCTCCTCTATCCCCCGCCTCTCTGAAACGCGTCGATTTTTAATCGTAAACATAAAACCATGTCTGCATTTGTGATCGGAGAAATGACAAACAACAAGCCCTACTCTACACTGGCCAAAAAACTCACTTTAAATATATAAAATATATATTATACATCTGAATATTTGGGTTGAAGTGTTCTGGAACAGTGTTGTAAATACCACTTAACCACTGATTTCTAGTCATGTCAATTTTTGGAAGGCCAAACAAAGTAGTTTCGCTTTCACAATGAAACACAGCATCACACACGGCCTAGAGTGAGCAGAGGCCGGGGGATAAAGTGAGGAACGGCCGGAGGGTTAGAGTGAGCAGAGGCGGCGGATTCGACGAAGGAGCGGACGGTGGGCTTGCTGCAACCACATGTGACGACCCCGGGCTGGACTCCGCTTCGTCCACGGTGAAAGCCGATCCGGCGATCCACAGCGCAAAGTTGTAGTATTTCCTCAGCAACCAGCACGGATCAGCTCCAGGCATGACGAAGCAGATATCGTCCTCTTTTGGAAGGCCAAACAAAGTAGTTTCGCTTTCACAA
>NW_015505228.1:1885840-1918942 GCF_001515645.1 Sinocyclocheilus grahami
CCTCAGCGACCAGCACGGATCAGCTCCAGGCATGACGAAATGGATATCGTCCTCTTTTGGAAGGCCAAACAAAGTAGTTTCGCTTTCACAACGAAACACACAGCGCCTTCACGACATGGCGGCGGCGGCAACAACAATACTACAGCGAGAATAAAAGTTATGCCTTCTTTCTTTGCGTGAACATTTGGGTGGTGTTATGCAAATCTTTCCACATAGTGATGTAGATACTGTATGTGGGGGCGTGTTAGAACGAGCCGTTTTAGGTAGGCGTGGCTGACTCTTAACTTTTATAAAAAATATCTCTTTGGATCTGAGACTTTAGTCTTTGCAACTTTACAGATCTTCTTTTTGCACCAAGAGCTTGTAACACTCCAAAGAGAAAGGAAAAATTGAAATCGCATCATATGAACCCTTTAAAAGAACCATTTCTTCTTAGTACAAAGAACATTTGAAAAATCTAAAGAAACTTTTTTTCACCATGAAGTTCATGGAACCATCAATGCCAATATTTTTTAAGTGAGCTGTTATTTGCTGTAGATACTTGGGTCAGTGAGTTGAACTTGAGAACTGGATCAGTCTGAATCATGAACAAATCATTCAGTTTTGTGGATTAGCTGACTCACTGAAAGATCCAAGTTCCGAGTTCAAAAGAGTGATTCATTCATGAATACCACATATCTGCTCTTTCAAAAACATCTTAGGATGATGTCAGTTGTCTGTGAATAACACACAATTAATGTTAATTCACGCTTTTCAGACAGATGCAGACAATCATCAGATAACAGTACGTCAAACCTGATGGATGTGTCTGTTGCTGTTGGTCAGTGCGGTTGTGAATTTGCTTTTAGTCACACAAAATTATCACTTTTGAAGCTCTTAAGCTTCAGTCTTCATTCATTTTTCAAATGTTCTCTTTTGTGTGTACTATTCCTTTAAGAAAATCTGATTAATTAAAGAGAAAAAGACGTAATGCAGGTTCAGAGGATAATGTCAAGAGCTCATATGGTGGTCTTTTTTCATGTGTTAAATAGTTGATACTTCACCTGAATGAAGCAGTGCTGTATAGAAACATTGTGTGGTCAAGATGGTGAGCCTGCAGATTTTAGAAAAACATCTGTTACCTGTAATTAATTGTGTAAAAAAGCCATTTTGAATAATCAGTTAATGTTCTTGTGGATTTGTTTAAATGTATATAAATGAAGTTGTAGCAGCTCAAGACCAAGGCAGCAGCGTAACACACCTGCGTCCTTCGCCCACTATGTCCCGGTGGGACATAAACAGAAAATGTCAAGCAAACTAAACACATTCCACCTGCACTGTCTCCATTGCATTTCGCCGACGGGAAGACAAGTCCCTAAGTCCCCCATCAACCACTTTCTCGGCACTAAAACAACGCAAGCTTCGATGAATCGGCTCGAGATGGGTGGTTACTCTCCTGTGAACTTGCCAAAACAACTGCTGGCCACCCACAGCTGTTTTACAAGGATGTCTGCAGGCATGACATGATCGCTCTGGACATTAACATGTAGCGCTGGGATGTGTTTCAGTTGACTGATATAGATGGAGCGGTATCCTCACACAACAGCTAAAGAGGGGTGAAGAGACGCCCACTAGCCAGAATGAGTACAAGCAGAGCTGGTGCAGGGATCACCACCAACAAACAAAACAGATTCTGCAGCATCGATGTTGCATAACCCTAGTAAATCTGGCACTATTCTGCAACCTTCAGTGTTATCACAGAATTTCATTTGTACTTGGGTCAGTGACGTAAGGTTGTTTTTTTAGTACAAATCTATGACTTTATATATGTATATATATATACTTTTAGTATTACTTGAATACACCTCTTTTGTAAGGAAAATGTTTTTAGCTTTTGAATACAAATTCATTTTTATATTTTTTGGGGGTATATAGTCAAACATTAAGGTAAAACAAAAACTCATAAAAAAATAAATACTTCAAAATAATTTTTTTAAATTAATACATTTGAACTTTTCTTAAAATTTGTATAATACAGTATAAAATAATACAGTATAAAAACACTACTTTTAAAAAATCGTTTTGTAAAGGTAAAAAAAAATAAAAAAAAATTTTTAAAGGTAAAAATAAATAATTTTATTAAATGTAAATATAAAAAAAATACATTATACAAATACTGTACTTTTTATTTAGATAATTGAAAAAGTAAAAGTACTTTTAGAGTAAATTACTTCAAAATGCTAAAAAAAATTCAAAGCCATATAAAAACCAACATGAACACAAACTTAGCACATGTTAAACTAGATTTTTAAAAGATTTATCCTTTTCATTATTGTTTTCATTGACCCACATACGTATGTTGAGAACTGATTATATTTTTGTCCCTATTTGAAAGATATCACATGTTTTCCTTGAATCAACTCCACCTCACAAACCGGCAATCTGGTTTTGTTCTTTAAACCCCGAGCTGACAATACCAATAGCCCGCACCGATCAAATCAACCTGTGACCTGCCACTCTAACTCTCCGCTCTCTCTAAACTTGCTTGTCGGGTTTCATTGGATTTGTCCCAGTCTGTTTTGATTGTAAATGGCTTCGGTCGAACGGCGGAGCGCCGTTGTCCATGGGGAGGGGAACCGTGCGAGCAGACAATGAAGCAATCTTGCTCAAATTCAGCGTTTGTGCCACGTCCCCAGTCAGTCACATACCGGTTTGTTTGTGTTTGATTGAGCGAAGGAGGATTTGCGCGATGCAGAGCTTGGAGAGAAAGAGAAGCACTTGAAGGAATAATAAAGATATATATATAAATGATGAGGGTGTGTGGAGGAAGATCATTTTTAGAGGGCTTTTCCAAACGAGAAATAATTTGTGCATCGTGTATTATGGCTATAAACGTAACCTATCTGGGTCTGTTCAGGTGTGTGTGTGTGTGTGTGTGTGTGCGTGCTCATTTATGCTTTCCTTTAGTTTGTCCGCTATATTGGTGAGCCCAGCACATTGCATTGATTTCTTATTGGTCGATGCGAGCCAGAGTTAAATAGCAACAGGAAGGAGTTCAGAACAAACACACTCTTTTTCCTCCTCGTTTGTCTATTTTCTCTCTTTCTTCCCTCTAGTAATCCGTTTCATAAGCATGAAGGATGACCTTTTGAAGTCTAAGAACCAACAAGCTGAAATTATGGTGAGCAGCACAAGATGGACCAGCCTCTAGCGAATGAATAAAGCAAGAAGAAAGTATGGGGAGAGAGGGGTGGAAGGAACAGTGTTTGATTATTCATGATGAAGTAACTTGCCAAGACAGAGGGAAGGAGAGAGATTAGGAGTTAGGGCATACAGGAGACCAGCGCATGCAGAGTGCTCCAGTGTCTTGTGGGATAGCTCCACGTCTCCCTCGTAGGCCATTTTTCTCCTATGTCACATTCTCAGATGTGACAACAGCCTCCTGGCCATCGTGTCCCACCAATCCTCTCCTGACAGTTAACGAGACACACATGCACGGCACACACATACTCATATATGTTAACGGTTTAAGCTTAGTGTCTTCTTGTCTTTTCTCGCCTTGTTTATTAAAGGGATAGTTCAACGGAAAATTTAAATTACAATGTACTCACCCTTATGTCATTTAATCTTGTAGGACTTATTTTCCTCTGTGGACCAACATTTTGTTATATTTTATTTATTGAATCAGTTTTGTTTTGTTTTGGTTTAGTTTGATTTGGTTTTAGAAAATGTTTTTAAAATGAAAGTGGCTGAGGACTGACAGAAAAAAGCACCATAAACTGTGCTTTTTGTGACTGTCCAAGTCTTTTAAAACATGAAAACTTTGGAACAAACTGAAATTCTGGAATCTGCCATAGCTCTTCTCTCTTGTTCATTAGAAAAGTTATTGTTCATTCCCTCATGTTGTTTTAAATAATGGAATTTAGCTCAATTAAAACAAGGGAACTTAGTACAATGCAGCCAAAATTTAACTAAAGTGAGGAAACAAATTAAGAGAGGCAGAGGTGTGTGTGTGTGTGTGTTACCGTTCTCTACAAACTGTTCAAGAGGTCTCTTTTGTCTTTGTCAGATCAGAGTGATTAATTTGTCTCTCTTCCTCTTTTCCCATCTCTCCCTCACGTTTTGACGCTTCTGTCAGTCTGCCCCGCTTGACCCCACCATCATTCATTCGTCCCAATCCCCACTCCTGTTGACCTTTGACCTCACCCTCAAACCTCTTCATCAGTCACACACCTGATAGCACGGCTAGACTCCCTCTGACATAAACCTGACTCCTCTTCAATATTTATTTCCTTTTCCCCTCTTTTATATTTCACATTACTCTGAATTCTAACTATTGTCGTGTGTGCTGACAGGTCAGAGAGGCTATTTCTATACCCTGTCCTACTTTGCAGGGTATGCACTACCCTTCAAAATTTGGGTTTTAATGTTTTTTTTAAAGTCACTTAGATACAGTATAAACAGTTATATTGTGAAAAACGATTACAATTTAAAATAACAGTTGTCTATTTTAGTATATTTTTAAAATGTTTTTATTCCTGTATATGCAATGCCAAATTTTCAGCAGCCATTCATTACTTTAGCCTTCCATGATCCTTCAGAAAAGAGTCCAATGTGCTGATTTGCTGCTTAACATTTTTGTGTGACATAAGAAACATTTCTTATTATTATGAATGTTGAAAACAGCCATGCTGCTTAATATTTTTGTGCAAATTTCTATACATTTTAAATAAATGTTTTTTTCCCCCATGAATTGAAACTTTCTAGTCTATGAATACATTTGTAACCTTTTGAAATGTATTATTATTATTGCTAATTATTGCACGTTATTATTTTTCATTAATCATTTGTAATTTCTATTGAAATAGTAAAAAGGACAGTATTTAAAATTTTATCACTAGTTATACAGCACATTTTGGTGAGTTAGAGTTTATTTTTCCTCCTTTTTTATACAAACTGCTGCTATGTCACTCATTTTTTGTGAGTCTTTAGCTCAGTCATGTGGTTTATATGTATTTGTCGGCAAGAAGTCCCCAGGTTTTGGTTTTGTTCACTCATGTGCATTAATGTGAATGTGTTTCTTTTAGACAAATGTGTGTGTATGTGTATGTGTATGTGTGTGTGTGTGTGTGTGTGTGTGTGTGTGTGTGTGTGTCCCTTACCAGCCACCATTAATGTGAAACTCCGCCAACAAGCAGCAGATTTCATATAGCCATTTGAGCCCTGTGCCCGAGAAAAATCTGTGCCTGACAGAGCCGTATCCCTGAATAAAGGAAGCAAGATAGAGGAATGATAACCCCCCTCTGATGAGTGTAAGGGACTGGGAGATTCATTGGAAGCCTCCGACTTTATTGATTTAACTGTGTTCGTCTGCTTATCTCCATATTTCATTCCTCTGTCCTCTGTTCACAATTCACACACTTTATCATGAGTATGAATTCAATGTTATATTCAACTCAACGTTAGTGTCCTTAGGATTATGGATAGTTGATCATAATTATGGATAGTTTATTGATTTATGGATAGTTTATTGATTAAGATGGTTTATTGAATTGATTAAATGATAAGCAAATAATTTAATCAAATTATTCAAGTTAATCTTTATATCAATAGTTGCGTCCCACATTGCATACTTATGCACTATTCTATGACGTTTTATAGTATAAATAGCGCGAGTAGCGTGTTCACAATGAAAATTCCCAAAATAAAAAGTGCACTTTAAATACCTGGATGACGCATTAAATATCCCAAAAAACAAAGTGTAGAATGTCGCAGCTTTAATTACGTAGAGAAGGGGGAGGGGCTATCAGACTCCGATTATTAATGACAAAATACCCTTATAAAATTCATACACTTCATGGTTGAGTACATAGTGCACACTGTAAGTACACAGTGTATAAATGCATAGTGCATAGTGCGTCATTTGGGATGCAGTTATCATTTATAGGGAAAATCCTCCACATAAAGATAATTCAAGCATATTACATTATTCTGGCAGACAAAAATGACAATAGAAGTCAATATACTGTTTGCCTTATTTTCATATTCTAATTCCAAATAGCTTATTACGGTTATATATGAAAAATAAATGTCAACAAAATTCATGTGTTAGATTAACAGCCTGTTATTTGATTTTTTAAAATAATTTCTATCAAATAGTTTTAGAAGAAAACGGTTTGGTCTATGATATATGGTAACAAATTGATAAAAGAAAATCTGTGATTTGAAACTCTGATCTGAAGTTCAGAGTTGTATTTAGTCACGGCGGTTAATTTTGAGTTCCAGTGCCAGACAGATGATGATATGTCTAACAGACTCACACTGGAATCAAGACAATTTTATTACTGTAAGAAGCCAAGGACAAGAGATTTGACCCACTAAAACTTGTCTCTTTATTAAAAGCTTTGCTTCTCACTCTTTATTTGAACAGTGATTGTAAGAGCACCTTGACACCCTCCATCTTCTTCCTTACTTCCAGCAGGCCTGTCTCTTTGGACAGTTCCCTTTCTTTGAGATTGTTCTTCCCACAACTCTATCTCTCGTAGCAAAACATAGTTTTCCCACTTTCACAGCTGTTTTCCCATAGCCTGACTCCCTCTCCCTCCCCACTCTCTCTTTCTATCTTTTTCTTTCGTATCTCTCTTCCGTTTTTGCTTTCTGTCATGCATCAAAAGAGCTTGACGTTTGTGACGAGAGTGGTCCCAGAGACCCCTCCCACACGAGGACCCCGCTGGAACATCAGCTTTCTCATTCAACTCTTATCTGCCCCATTTCGGCTCCTTTCCATGGCAACGGTTGCAGAGAGAGCGAGCGGGCGCCAGGTCTCCAGCGAAGCCCAGCCTTGTCTTAGACAGATGTCTTCGCCAAAAAAAGAAAGGCATAAAGATGGAGACACTGCTTGAAAGAAGAGCAATGATAGTCCTGAGACTTTATGCTTTCTTTTAAGACTGCATATATGGATGCCAGGTCATCTGAATATGGGTGTGGTAGTTATGTGGATGTCCGTTATATTAGTATATTAGTATACTGTGTCTGACCTCCGTTCTGGTGTCTGGAGTGTTTAATGTATATTGGTTTCTAGCACATTTGCGTTGTTTGTTTATAATGCCTATGAGAGAGTGGGAGATGTGAGGAAACAGTGCTTCTAGCAGTTCTTCCCTGCAGAAATGTTAACTTCAGAGCAAAGAGAAGCAGACTGACAGCTGAGAGCTTGTCCATCCAGTCTGTGAGAAGGACCCCTCCCAGGACATAACCCACATTTACTGCTATTTTTACATAAATACCTCACTTTAACACTCACTCAAGTATATGTGCGCACAGACACACACTGTTTAAAAGTGTACTGGCATGACCCTGCATCCTAAAAAACAGAGAAAGTCAAAGAAAGGGGTCTGAATCCCAATATACATATACTATCCATCACAAGTAGTATGCAAGATAATATAAGGTCTATCTATCTATCCATCACAAGTAGTATGCAAGATAATATAAGGTCTATCTATCTATCCATCACAAGTAGTATGCAAGATAATATAAGGTCTATCTATCTATCTATCTATCTATCTATCTATCTATCTATCTATCTATCTATCTATCTATCTATCTGTCTATCTGTCTATCTGTCTGTCTGTCTGTCTGTCTTAAAAGTGAAGTAATAATACATTTTAAGAAAATTAATTTACATACATGTTTTTGGGGCACGTATTACCCACATCTACTTGCACTACAGAAGTGGAGTTTGTGATGGTTCCTTGTCTTTTTAATAGACTGTAGGACAATACAAGGAGAGTTTGTTTGTTTATTTATTTTCAAAATGTATGAACTTGAAAGTTAAGTAGCAATGCATTTAAAAAAAATTAATTACATCCATGCGCTTGGGGCAAATATCACGACTACTTGCACTACAAAAGAGGAATTTCATGATGGCTCTATATCTGTTTTTTGCTTGTAGGACAAGAACTATTTATTTATTTAGTAAGTTAGTTAGTTAGTAAGTATTATATGCACCCATTGAACCACATAAGTAATAGTACATTTGAACAAAGTGAATTTAGTTACATGCTTACATGTAGCTAAGTATAATTTGTTTGATTATTATTTAGAAAAAAAAAAAACCTTTTGCATCCACATATTGAAAAGTGAAACTCTACCCTGTTGTGGTGTAAGGCGCAGAAAACTGGTGTATTCTGTCTTCATGTAAGTATGCATGTATTTTGTTTTAATCTTTTATGGGTCTCACTTTTTATTAGGTAGCCTTAACTACTTACGTTTAAATTAATAATTTGATACAATGCACTTATTGTGTATATATATGTTTTTACATTGTACTTATATTTTAAAAAACCGCCTGCATGTAATTACATCTGTAATTAATTTCTGTAATTACATTTGCAATTACACTGTTGACCCATCCCTTACACCTTAACTCACCCTTAAATGTACCCATACCACCTAACCTTACCCGTATCCCACCTCAATAGCAGCAAAAGTGTTTTGTAATATAATAATTGTACTTATTTTTGATGTAAGTACATTGTAGTTAAGGCCACTTAATATAAAGTGGGACCCTTTTATGTACTTTCCCATCACTAGCAGAGTAACTGTAGTGTGTAGTAGACATATATACATTGTGCTAACTCTTTTTAAATGTACGCAGGGATCAAGCTCAGGCTCTGCAGTGGATAAGTGGACTAATACAGCACGTTTCCATATTGTTTCCATCCTTCATCTGTTCACAGACCTTAGGTCTTTTCTTCAGTTCTCTCTCTCTTCTTTCTCTTTCTTTGGGGAATGTGTGTAGGATTACATGTGTTAAACTCAGCCACAGACTGCCAGACAGAGTGAAACGCCTCTGCAACTGTTGCCTTTATTACACCTGCTCTGGAGACTGAGTGCTCACCACGATATAAGATTGAGGGTGAGACAGAGAGACTGAAAGACTGTTTGGTTTGATTCCTCTCCTCTCAGAAGTTACATTCTCTGACTTTGTTCCTAAACCTGGTGAGCTGCCTGGGTGTTTAATGCCTACATAGGCAGATGACTTCTAAGGCAGCATTCTAAGTATATTGGAGCCTCATAAGCGATTGATATGGAATGCTCTACATAGGCAGCAACTCTGTCTCCTTTGATTCCAGTAGGGTTGCTGTAAGCATGTTGCTAAGTTAATGATGCATAACTTTTGCATTACCATTTAGTTTGTGGTCGTTTTTTTTTTAATGTTTTTGAATGCTCACCAAGGCTGCATTTATTTGATAAAAGAATACAGTAAAAAGAGTAATATTGTGAAATATTTTTACAAATGAAAATAAATGTTTTTCATTTGAATATATTTTAAAATGTTATGTATTCATGTGATGGCATAGCTGAATTTTCAGCATTACTCCAGTCTTCAGTGTCTCATGATCCTTCAGAAATCATTCTACTATGCTGTTTATGTGCTAATATAAATTTTTCTTATCAATGTGGAAAATGTTGTTTTTGATAATACATTTTTTCAGTATTCTTCAATGAATAGATAGTTTGAAAGTACAGCATTTTTCATTTTGTAACAATAGGCATATCTTTACTGTCACTTTTGTTCAGTTTGATGAAACAGAAATACACAGAAAAAATATGGTCTTATGTTTAATAAAAAAACATATGTATACATACGTATACATACATATACACACCTATTTATCCACCATCTTGGGGTATATTTTTTTACTTACTGCAATGCATTATGGGATTGCCTTCAAGAATTGATCAAAAATGAGTTATCTAGGGAGTCCGTGCAAATTTTTCCCCCAAGCTTTTGGAACAGGCTTCGCGTCGGGAGCGCGCACGTGATGCCTTAACATGCTACCTAGGGAGACAGCTCGCTAGGTTTTGGAACGGAGCGTCTATATCTCACTCTCTCTGCTCAACCTTGTTACAAGCTTTCAGAGCAGATGAGTGAGAGCTGTTTTTAAGGGGCCCGGGGACTGAGGGAAGCACAGGAGGAGAGAGCGAAAGAACAGATCAAAAGAGAGCGAGAGAAAAGGATCCAGCAAGACAACAATGCTCTGTCACGATAAGAGAATCGTTTAGTTGTGATGATTTCGGGAGAGACTCTGAAATCCGGACGTCTCATCAATTAAACACATGACCACAAGAAAGAGAAACTTTTCCCTGACAGCTTCCAGCCCTGCACCAATCCATCCTTTTCAGCTTTTTTTTTTTACCCCCTCACCCCGTTACTCCCAACATGCTTTCGTCCCGGTCCCAGTTTCCTGGTGCTGCTATTCCAGTTATCATGTGTGTTTGAAGAGTTGTGCCAGGTGCCTCTGGCCTAGATGCATGAAGAGGCACACAGCCTGAGGGGGGAGAAGTGGGGGCCCAGGTTGGGACATGGCTTTGGATGGATGAATGGGAAGGAGGAAGGCACAGAGGAAGCAGGGTGCTGGATCCACCTCTGAGAGCTGCCCTAACTGGGGCAGATTCCCTTAATTTGCTCTTCCTGCCGACTCCAAGCACACATTTCCACAGTTAAATTCTCTCTCTGTCTCACTTTCTTTCTTGACTGAACTCACTGAGGTTACTTGTGGTCTGTTGGATGTGGCTCATGTTGCCGTGGGATGTGGCTGCTAAGCTGTTGGCTGGCTTGGTGACCATAACATGGATAGTGTGTTCATGACTGAGCTGTCTTTTGGCCACCGTCCCTCATGCCTGAAGTGTTTCTGGAACATTTTCACCACCAGTTCACATACAGACTCCTCAACTACAGTTTTGGACATGAAGATTGTCTCACCGTCCAACTGCACTCACTCTTATACACTTGTCCCTAATATTCAAGAGGTTGTCTATATCTTTTTTTTGTAGTTTTCGTTCTTTTACACTGTCTTCTCCCGATGTCCTGTACATCTGGCATGTTGGAACAGTTTTCAATGGAATCTTATAACCTCAAATTGACAAACACCAGACTTAGCTGTAAAGGTACTTGTGGTTTTTCAAAAGTTTTATTCAGTCTCTCTGTCACGCTCTGTCCATCCGTCTTTGTTTCTGTTCCTCTCCTCCCCGAGAGACTTTCCCTTTTGCTCTTTTGCTTTTTTGTTTGATTGTTTTGTCCATATCTTTACACCCAGCTGGCTTTGTCTTTCTTTCTATTTGATCGTCCAACTTTCTGGCCTGAGGGCAAAACCTGTAAGGGAATTGATAACACACACTCACAAAGTACACATGGTGGAATATAATCTTAGAACTAGGAATGTAATTCAATTAAAATCCATTATAATCCAGTAATATATCGAGTAAGATAGGGTAAGATGCCCCCTGGGAATTGTAATATCAACTACAAATCAACATTTGAGAGATTTAGTCAGTCACAACAGTTTCGAGGTTCGCTGATCTGATCGAATCTAATATCTCTGTAAAATTTGTGTGTCTGTTTGTTAATGCAGGATTTGTGGACACATGTTTGTGGAGTAAAAACTAGTTTTTATTTTGAAGTAAAAAGATAAACTTGGATACTTGGGGTAGAATGGCGCCCCCAGAATTGGCACAGAAGGCCCCAAGTGGCATGTTGTTAAAAGTGTTGTTATTTTGATTTAATACTTTAAATAATTTTTTAAGTATATAATATAAAATTTTTATATTCAGCATTTCCATGAATTTCAGAAATGTTTACTTTTCATTTAAACCTATAGGCTATATGAGTGAAATAATATAATTTGGAATCATAGCGTTGCTATCATGACATATCTTCTATTCAAATATGGGCAATAAAATATGTAAATATTCATATGCCGGTATGTAAATCATAGAATAAATTCCCCATTCAAATGAATAGTTTTTATGTTTAAATTTAGTCATTTAGCAGACGCTTTTATCCAAAGCGACTTACAAATGAGGACAACGGAAGCAATCAAACCAACAAAAGAGCAAAAATATGTAAGTTCTGTGACAAGACTACACTGTAAAAAAAATCTGTGACATTTACGGTAAAATATCGGCAGCTGTGGTTGCCAGAACTTCACCGTTAAAAATATGGTAGCTGCATTTTAGGTTTTACAGACTTAACTTAAATTCACAATAAAATACCGCATTTCATTAACTGATATAATATTAATAAACCAACATACTTAAGTACTAATATCTGTTTTGAACCATTGTAATGCACTGATAACCACCAAAAACTGGTGGTGATGAGAAAGTCACATGATGAACCAAAGCTCATCACAAACAGCTTTTCTACGAGCTGAGGAGGGCGATATTTATATATAGAAGGTGAACAGTGTCATTCACACAAACACTAAACACCATCATGGTGTACACATTATACTGAAATAATGCAATAACATTAATTTAACAACATTAAATGTAAGATAAAACCCTAATGTACACAACTAATAAGACAAAATAATAAGAAACATAGTTATTTCAACAACAAAAAAAAAACATCAAATATGAAGTGTCATGCAGGGAATTCTGGGAGTGTCAATTTAAAGTTTTTCACTGTAAATTATAAAATGACTTTTTATTTTTCACTTCCAAAAAACGTATTTCTAATAGTAATTTACTGTAAAATTACATTAAATGTAATTACATTTATTCACCATATATAGTATGGAAACGTACTGTTAACCAATTAACAGGTTTTTACTGTAGTATTTTTACAGTCTTTTACTGTTAAAATCACAATAATTTTTTACAGTGTAGGTTAGTCTAACGCAGTATATGTAACATGTTTTTTTATATAATAAAAAAGTAATTAATTAATTAATTTAATTAATTATTTTTAGATAAAAAGAAAATAAGTAGTTAGAGTAGAAATAGAATAGAGAGTACAAGTGTTAGAGGGTCAAGTTTTTATTTAATAAATAAAAAAACAAGTAGATAAAATAGAAATAGAGAGTACTAAAGGGTAAAGATTTTTTTAAACTGCGATTCGGCTTTATCTGTCATCAGTTATTCAGTTATTTAAATGAATAGTCAGAATACAATTTTAAACAGAATGATTGATTTAATATTTTACATTAATGTCAGTTTAAAAAAGAAAAAAATATTAATAAGAATTATTACTGTTTTACTGTATTTTTGTTCAAATAAATGCCATGGCGAACATGAAAGACTATTTTCAAAGACATTAAAAATCTCTCCAAAAGTAAGTTCTTTCAGCCTCATATCATGCTGTATTTTTGCAGGCTGGTCCAGCTAATGCACATGAACAGTTAGACTAAACAAACCATTAAAAACAGTGATTGGCTTTTCTAACCAGAATTTATGACTTTACAGTCACCATATTGAGCGTTATGATTTCTTCTCCCCCTTATATTATTATAATATCTTTGGGAAAACACCTACACTGTTTCCCCAAAAACCTCTGACAGTTCAACAAAATTCATGTCATATACAGAGGTAGTAGCACTTGTTAAACGCTTCTCACCATATACCAGTTAATCTAATTTATTTTTCTTTTTCTCTCTTACAAACCCAGACTTTCTCCCTCGCTCTAGTTCAGCAAACAGATTGAGCTCACCAGCAGTCAGACTTTGACAGGTAGTTGACCCCAGTCGTCTCATGTCTCCACCCCCTCATCCATCCGTCCACGCTTTCTCTCTATCACTCGTTTAAGTATGCACACACTGTAATGCAGTTAGATGAAAGAGAGAAAGGTCTGGATTGAGGGTCTTGTTCTCCAGCCTGTTTGTTTGTTGTTATTATTAGTGCTGTGTTTACCTCACCTGTCTTGTTTACTTCTCTTTCTTTGACCTCCCACTCAGCCGTTCTGAACCTTATGATGAAGCTGGTGTTTACATTCATTATTATCATTATTGTGATATCTATAAAGGCAATGATATCTCTGCGTATGTTTGTGTGAATGAAATTGAATTGCTGGCTAACCAAAACCTTAATCTGTCCTTTATACACGTACCTTTGAGCCGAGTGTGTGCTGTTGTCTCTGAACTGCAGAAACAAACCTGCCTCCCACATTCATTACATTTAATTATGTGAAGAGAATGGCAGGCATAATATCTCACAGACACATGCAAATTTATTGTGTGTAAATTTTTTATTTTTTTTTAAATGTTTTTAAGATTGCATAAGTAGTAAAGATCAAAAGGAGAAATGGCGAGTAAAGGGAAAAATAAAAGAGAATAGGAAGTGGGGTTTCAAATGATCCTGCTTCGATTCTGATACTCCAAGTTTTATGAAAAGAGAATCTCATACATCCTGCTCTCATTCGTCATTCATGCTTAAGTGTATGAAACATTCATAAAAATAGGTGATTGTTGAAGTGTGGAGGCATGCAAAATAAAAAACAAAAAAAACGTGGGCATATCAGCAGTGCACTTTACAGTATATGCATTTGAATGGCAAAATATCTAACCTTAACCGAAAGTATGAAATAGAGTATCATCAAAATTTAAAGTAACATCAGAAACGTGTTAATCCGTCAGCTTGCTAGTCCTCTTTCTTGTTAGCTGGGTAAGGATAGACTAAATAATGGGGCAAAAAAAACAAAATGAAACACCACAATGAAAATGAAGCGTAAAACAATGGGAAAATATTGCAAAACATTAAAGGAGTAGGTCACCCAAATTTGCTGATAATTTATTCATGCTCAGGCCGTCCAAGATGTAGATGAGTTTGTTTCTTCATCCGAACAGATTTGGAGAAATTTAGCATTACATCACTTGCTCACAAATGGATCCTCTGCAGTGAATGGGTGCCGTCAGAATGAGAGTCAAAACAGCTGATAAAAATATCACAATAATTCACAAGTAATCCACACGACTCCAGTCCATCAATTAATCTGTGAAAAGCAAAACTGTCATAAAGACGTTGCTTACAGCTAAAACAGTCCTCTATCAATAATATTGCTTTCTCCAGTGAAAGGTTGTCTCATCTGAGAGGAATATGCACAGATCAGGCAGCATCTACAAGTGAAAACAGGTCTAAACAAATGTGTCAGTGGATTTTGATGTGAGAGGACAACAGGGGATGGACTTTTTCACCGGAGGAAGTGTTATTATAGATTATGGACCATTGATTGACCAAGATTGAAATTAAAATCATCTTAACTTATTTTTACTTATGGATTATTGTGGTGTTTTTATTATCTGTTTGAACTCTCATTCTGACGGCACCCATTCACTGCAGAGGATCCGCTGGTGAACATGTGATGCTAAATTTCTACAAATCGTAACAAATTCATGCAAATTTTCAGCAATTTTTTTAGGAGAACTATTATTATTATTATTGTATGCTTTTAAAAATGCTCATGGTTTTCAGACATTTATAGGATTCACATGAACTTCACATGAAAAAGTACATTGATTTATGAGAAAAAATGCTCTGTCAGAGACTCATCTTAACTTATTTTTACTTATGGATTATTGTGGTGTTTTTATTATCTGTTTGAACTCTCATTCTGACGGCACCCATTCACTGCAGAGGATCCGCTGGTGAACATGTGATGCTAAATTTCTATAAATCGTAACAAACTCATGCAAATTTTCAGCAATTTTTTTAGGAGAACTATTATTATTATTATTGTATGTTTTTAAAAATGCTCATGGTTTTCAGACATTTATAGGATTCACATGAACTTCACATGAAAAAGTACATTGATTTATGAGAAAAAATGCTCTGTCAGAGACAAGCATAATTACAAATATAATTAAAACTAATATTACTGTTATGATTATTATAGAGTCATTTTGTGCATTTATTATTCATACTTCAGCAGTGGTGACAACTATGGGGATGAGATTTGAGTTGCTGTCTCATGCTGTGAAATGGTGTGTGCTGTACAACTGAGACTAAAATAAGGGCAAATCGAAGGCTTTTTGTGGTTATCTTGAGAGCAGAAATATGCATTTAGAAAGAAAGTGCGAGCAGGGAGCATGAGAGACAGAGAGAGTGTGAAAGAAAGCACAGTTGGCTGTTTTAATATTACACGACCGCTGATGCACATTTCAGCTCAGTGTCTGGCCTGGCCTTCTGTACGTTAGCCTGATAACACAGCCGAAATGCCACTCTGTGAATTAAACATACCTCTCCCCTGAATGCCGGCCTATTCTTTCTTATCTCTCTCTTTTTTTACATCATCATCCTTTACTTTAATCCTATGTTTTCTATTTTTGCTTCAATAAAACAAAAACACCCTAGAACTACCACTAGTTCTTTCTTGGAAAAGTCTGCATTGTGTCATTGCCATCAAATGCTTTGTCATCTCTGTGAAATGTGAGTCGGGCTGTTGGGATTTGCTGTATTGTTGGATTTCTGTGTTGATGATTGTGACTTTTTTTGTGACGCTTAAATGATTTAAGAAGTATATGTGTCACAGTGTTTCAGTGGAACAAGAGCCTTTTTGATTTTTTTTTAATAGAATGCGAAATACCTCTACTGTATTTGAACAGCTGTGTGTTTACATATACATACCGTATATATGTGTGTGCATGGTGGTCTTAAATGGGGACTCCTGCTGAAAACTGTGTTCCTGTGATCTGTAGGTAAAAGAGAGGCAGGAGAAAGAGAGGCTGGATATTTTATTAATGTGTCTCGTTAATATTCCAGCACTGAGGGATGACTCCTGTGTCTCTTCTCCTGAAGAATGATGAATAACTCAACGCCTCCATGGCAACCTCCACTGCAACTCACTCCTGATCATGAATATTCACAGCCTGCCTGGCTGGGACGGCCCTCCCTGGACTGCAGTGACTCTTGAGAGAGAGCGAGAGAGAGAGAGAGAGAGAGAGACGGAGAATGAGAGAGGTGTATGTGAGTGTAAACGTGTGTGTGGGTTCACAGGATGTATCAAACTATGATCATTTTTTTATTCCTCAGAGATGTGTATGCTGAGGTAATTTATGAAAGTTGTATTTTGTTTACAGAGTTAAACTCAAAATTTTGTCAAGGCCCCATGAGTTGTAGTGAAAACCCTGTAAAGATTTTAGACAAGTTTAATTGAACTTTCGTCTCTCGTTATTAATGAAAACATGAATCTGACACTTAAAAATAGATTTTTCTAGATTGTAAATGATTGTAATCTCGGTAGGTCCTTCTCGTCCATTTCTGTTCCTCTATCATGCTTCTCTGTTTTGTTTTGGTTGGTGTGAATGTCTAGAATCAATGAATAGTGACTGTTACACTAAACCACCCTGGTGGTGTTTATGGAAAACCACTAGATCATTTTAAGCTGTGCATTTAGACAATACGGTGCACAAAGAATGAGAGCATGTATGTGTGAAGTTAATTTATAGAATTATCTATGAATATTCAATAGTTCCTTATATTATTTGTGTACCAATATACATTTGAACTGCACTCAGAAATTTAATATTTAAATGAAAGATTCTGCAAGGGAAGTTCAGTAGTGTCAATTAAGTCTGAAAGTAGAGTTAAAACACAGGCCTATGTGTAAATTATAATAAAAAGCAATGGCACTGCCTGCACAGTTCCACAAATGTAACACACTTAACAAAAAAAGTAATGGTCATTTCAGACATACTGTATGGTGGTCAAGATTTTCAAACAACTTTACGAAATGAACAATCTGGAGGACGGAACAATGGTCACACAGGCGAAGAGTGTCCTGGAAATCAGAGAACAAGTTCATTCGAGTCATAAGTCTCTGAAATTGGTTGATTACCTGAGCCTGAAGTGCAGCCGCTGGAATTACAGATGTTTCAACATCAGCAGCTCAGAGGAGATTGTGTGAAGCTAGATGAATTGGAAGACTTGTTTACAGTTCACCGTAGTGTAGAAACAGGGACAAAGAACACAAAACAGGATATTTTGGTAGTAGTTTTTGTTGTAAGCTAAAGTAACCAAAACACACAGCACAATCAGTGCAGTCTGATTCATAGATAAATGACTGTTTTTAGTGAATCAACCATATACAGCTTTCAGCTGTGAGACCTAATCAGTGAAATTACTGGTTGTTAATATGACAACATGTAGTTACTACCAGTAACTTACAGAAAAAGCACATTGTGAGTAGTGTTTCACAAAAGAAAAGAAAGCAATGAAATATGCTACCATATTTTTTGTTTAGTTAGTATTGTTGTTTAATAGATTCAAGGACATTTACGTAATGCATTTATGAAAATAAAAATCATTTGAAAGTCACTATAAAAATTTTTTTTTTGCAAGAATTCATTATTTATGTCATCATTTGAAAATGAAAATTTCCATTTTTTTCCTTACAAGTGCTGCTTATAATGAAACTGTTTAGAAATCAGAATAGTTACATTTATTTATTATCTTATGCCTGATTAGTAGACAGACACATAGATAGATAGATAGATAGATAGATAGATAGATAGATAGATAGATAGATAGATAGACAGACCTTATATTATCTTGCGTACTACTTGTGATGGATAGTATATGTAAATGCGATGCGATGCGATGCACATTATCTCCAGTTTGAAGTTAAAACTGTAAACGTCAGACTTTGTGGTGTTGTCTCTTCAGGCCAGCTGTGCATGACTGTTTCATCAGCTGTATCAGATCGGCTTGTGTTTCTCTGTGGCAGATCTAGAACCGTGATCCCCGCGGCAGTGACTAGCAGCAACAGCCCCCTGACTTTCTGCAATGCTCTGTCCTATTACGGCCCTAGTATGGCGGATTACTGCCAGGAAACCAGGATAATGGTCGTCACGGCAGCGGAAATCCGCTTTCCTTAAGAATGGCACTGAGAGGCGTGAAGGCCAAATCCTCCATTTAAAACCACGAGAGACAGGCCCCTATTATATCAACTTACCGCTCTGTATCAAACACTGTCTCATTCTTTCACTCTTTTTGGAGTTTTCTGTCTGTTCTTGTTTCTTTCACACTTTCCATGTTCACTTTGTTTCTTCAGGATACTGCTTCTCTTTGAACTGGCTGGGTGGTTTTGGAGAATAACCCAACACTTATTGACCATTTTTGACTGATCATTATAGCTAGAAACACACACACACACACACCAACTGTGAATATTAGGACTAACATGCATCTATTATATAATCGTAGTAATAATTTTTTTAGGTTACAGGTGTTGCAGCAGCTGCTATTGTTTATGTTGTGAAAGTAATGAGCCTCTCTTTACTGTCATCCTCAGGAATGTGCTAACACTTGAACCTGAGAGCAGATGAAGTAGGAAATGAACGCAACCGAACATGATGGAGAGAGACGGAGATGGATGGATGGATGGTACAAGAGGTAAGTAGTGCAGAAATGACTAATGACGTGCCAGTCCTTAGTTGATGAGATAAACGGAGTTAGGCGGAGTTTGCATGGTAAATCGGTGACAGCGAATCTAATGTGTTCTGTCTAAATACAAGGAAAGAGTGAAAAGTCAACAGACGTCTTGGGAAAAAAGCGATAACAGACTTGTGGCAAGGGCTGTTAACATGAGAGAAAATGGGGTAAACGGTGTCAGCTTAATTGGCTTAATTAAGCCAATTGGCTTAACTAAAAAAAAGAACATAAATAATAGGAAACTCTTTATATATTTTATAGTCTTATTTTCCTGCACATTCAGCAAGAAGGTCCCCGGTTCGAGCCCTGGCAAGGACAGGAGGCTTTTCTGTGTGGAGTTTGCATGTTCTCCCTGTGTCTGCGTGGGTTTACGCCGGGTATTCCGGTTTCCTCCCACAGCCCAAAGACATGCAGGTTAGGTTAATTGAACATTCAAAGTTTTCCCCGGACGTGTGTGTAAAGACAAGACTTGTGTATGGATTAACTGGTTCTCACCATGATTCAAGCCATAGATGCTGGATTGGCATTAAGAAAGAAATAAACAAACAAACAAACAATTTTCCTGTACATTATTTTTATAGACCAGCCAGTAAAATATTAACATTCATAAATGCTTTATATGTAGCGCAATAATTTTCAACAAGCATTTCCCACATTTGAATGCAAAGCCCACTAACAAAGTGTCTATAAGGTGGTTTGGTGGTCTTAGCTAGTTTAAGATGGTATTTAAAAAAAAAGTTGCTTTAGGATGGGCCCCCAGCCTGGCCAAACTGGTCTTTAGGTGGTCTAGCTGGTGTAGACCACCTGTGACCTGACGTCTCCGTTCCCTCCTTTAGGGAACGAGGGTTACCATACGTAACCGTGACGTTCCCTTTCCGTCGGTCACTCCGAGTCACGTCGGTGACCGACGAATTGGGATCCCTACCAAAGCGCCATGGTGCTGCCCCTTCCAGTGCCCTGTGTCTATCTGGCCGGGGCTCGGGACAAGTAGTTCCACTCACCATTTTTCAAAGCACTACCATACTGAGTGAGATTGGATAACACTGGGAAAACGTACCCGCTCCACTTGGAACAGGGATGCTGCGGAAGCACCACAATCCAGTGGGCCATCCTCTGCTTAGAGACGGCATACCCCTTCTGCCGGCCTCCGTAACAGACAAAGAGCTGGTCTGAGGTCCTGAAGCTTTGTGTCCGGTCTACGTATCACCTCAATGCTCGGACAGGACACAGCAAAGCCAGGGCTGGGTCTGCCTCCTCCGGGGGTAGCACTTGCAGGTTCACCACTTGGTCTTTGAAGGGTGTGGTGGGAACCTTGGGCACTTAGCCTGGCCGGGGCCTCAGGATTGCCTGGGAGTCAGCCGGCCCAAACTCTTGGCACGAATCGTCGACTGAAAATGCGTGCAGGTCCCCTACCCTCTTGATGGAGGCCAGTGCAAGCAGGAGCAGAGTTTTCAATGAAAGAAACTTTAGCTCAACTGAATGCCAAGGCTCGAATGGGCCCTGCTGTAGTGATTTTAGCACTAAAGACAGGTCCCAAGAGGGTATAGAGGGGGGCCGGGAAAGGATTCAACCTCCTGGCCCCTCTAAGGAACCTGATGACGAGGCCATGCTTACCTACCAACTTCCCATTCACTGGGTCATGGTACGCAGCAATAGCAGCAACCTGGACTTTGAGGGTGGAGTGAGACAGCCTTCGCTACAGCCCTTGCTGCAGAAAGGAAAGCCCGACCACAATCGGGCATCTCCGGGGGTCTTCTCGGCGAGAAGAACACCACTCGACGAACAGGTTCCACTTCAAGGCGTAAGCGTGTCTCGTAGATGGTGCTCTTGCCGAAGTGATGGTGTTCAGTACCTCCTGAGGTAGGTCACCTAGAACCTCCGCGTCCCATCCAGGGACCAGATATGGAGTTTCCAAAGGTCTGGACGCGGGTGCCAAATCGTGCCCCGTCTCTGAGTCAGTAGATCCTTCCTCAGAGGAATCGGCCAAGGAGGGGCTGTCGCGAGGAGCACTAGCTCGGGGAACCAGGTCCGAGTGGGCCAATATGGCACCACTAGCAAGACTTGCTCTTCGTCCTCCTGGATTTTGCACAGTGTCTGTACGAGAAGGCTCACTGGGGGAAACGCATACTTGCGTAGGCCCTGCGGCCAGCTGTGTGCCAGTGCGTCTGTGCCGAGTGTTCCCTCGGTCAGGGAGTAGAACAGCTGGCAGTGAGAGGTTTCTGGAGAAGCAAACAGGTCTACCTGAGTGGCTCCGAAACGTCTTCAAATCAGCTGGACCGTCTGGGGATGGAGTCGCCATTCTCCCGGGAGCATTGCTCGAGACCGCTCGTCGGCTTTACGGTTGAGCAGGCCCGGAATGTGAACAGCACGAAGTGACCTCAGAACCTTCCGACTCCAAAGGAGGAGGTGGCGGGCGAGTTGCGACACGCGACGGGAGCGCAGACCACCTTGTCGGTTGATGTATGCAACGGTTGCTGTGTTGTCCGTTCGGACTAGTACGTGATCTAGGGGCACCCCTGCCTGGAGGAACGCAAGATCTGACCACGGGGTGAAGGTTTGGCGACAGGCCGGTGTAACTTGGAGCCGGTAACTTCCACGCCCACCTCGGGACTCGGCCATAAAGCCAGTGCTGGAGTGGTCTCATATGTAACAGGCCAAGCAGTGTAAGTGCCGCTGCGGCCGCCATATGCCCCAGGAGCCTCTGAAAAAGTATCAGTGGCACCGCTGTCCTGCCCTTGAACGTATTCAAGCAGGCTAGCACCGACCGCGCACGTTCCTCTGTGAGGCGCGCTGTCTGTTCGACCGAATCCAACTCCATACCAAGAAAAGAGATCCTCTGCGTCGGGGAGAGTTTGCTCTTTTCCCAGTTGACCCGAAGGCCCAACAGGCTGAGGTGCCGAAGTGCCAGGTCCCTGTGCTCGCACAACTGATCCTGAGACTGTGCTAGTATGAGCCAATTGTCTAGATAGTTGAGAACGCGAACACCCTGCTCTCTGAAGGGAACAAGAGCTGCCTCTGCGACTTTCGTAAAGACACGGGGGGACAGGGACAGCCCGAAGGGCAGGACCTTGTACTGATATGCCCATCCTTCGAACGCAAACCGCAGAAATGGTCTGTGGCGCTGAAGGATCGACACATGAAAGTACGCGTCCTTCAGGTCGATCGCTGCAAACCAATCTCGGGGACGGACGCACCCGAAGATGCATTTCTGCGTCAACATCTTGAACGGTAGCCGATGAAGGGCCCGGTTCAAAACTCGCAGATCCAAGATTGGCTGTAACCCACCACCTTTCTTGGATACAATGAAGTAAGGGCTGTAAAACTCCGACCTCATATCGGCCGGAGAGACCGGCTCTATCACATCCTTCGCCAGTAGGACTGCGATCTCTGCCCGTAGAACAGGGGCATCAGCCGCCCTCACTGTAGTGAAGCGGATAACGCTGAACTTGGGTGGGCGCCGGGCGAACTGAATCACATAGCCGAGGCTGATGGTCTGCAGAAGCCAGCGAGATGGGCTGGGTAGCGCTGACCAAGCGCCCAGAAACCATACAAGCGGGACCAGCGGAACCACAGCCGTACCCACAGTGGGGCTGCGAGGTGGAACACAGGGACCCAACTCGGGCGGCTTGTGAGCGGGCTGGAGAGGGGTGTGAGTGTGGTGTGCAAGGCTCACCTGGTTCCACAGGTTTGCAGAGGGTGCGTGAGTAGGGCCTTTGTTGACACTCTCGAACCGCCCGCTGCTGCCCGCTGCTGTCAACAAGGAGGAGGATGAGTGAGGTCCAGCGTTAGTCTGTCCGCAACTCTCCGTGCCCTCCTGAGACCCAGAGATAAAGGAAACTGCTCTTTTGTCGAGAATTTGGCGGGAAAAAATTAAACAAAAGATTCTCCCCCCGGCCCTCCTCCGGGGGAGGGTTGTGCGTTCACCATCTCCCGAAGAGCAGATCCCTCCATCTCTGGGTCGCCTGTCTCAGGGCCGCTTGCTTCTCTGCTTGCCACCAGGTTTGACGGGGGCCTGGACAGGCGGGGCGGGCCGCCCACACTCGGCTCTTTGCTTTGCTGATGGCTGCTGCAGATGTGGCGCGGGAGCACGGGTGGAGGCAGCAGCTGCCCACCGGGGCAGGATGTGTCGGATCCCCTCTGTCTGCTTCTGGGCAGCCGAGAACTGCTGGGCAAAGCTCTCGACTGCGTCGCCGAAGAGGCCGGTCTGGAACACAGCGGAATTGAGGAACCGAACCTTGTCAGTGTCCCTCATGTCTGCCAGACACAGCCAGAGATGGAGCTCCTGGACCACAAGCGTGGACATTGCACGACCCAGAGAACTCGCGGTGACCTTCGTCGCTCGGAGCGTGAGGTCAGTGGCGGTTCGGAGCTCTTTCAGAACTTCCGGATCGTGACCACCCTCATGCAGGTCCTTCAGTGCCTTAGCCTGGTGCACCTCGCCATAGCGTGTAAGGTGGAATCAGCTTCCCCGCAAGCCGTATAGGAACTGCCGGTTAGACCAGATGAATGCCTGCAGGCCCGGTAAGGAAGTACCGGGTCTCCCCGCCAGGAGGAGGTGGACTTAGGACACAATTACATCGCTACCACCCGCTCCACCGGGGGGATCGCCGAATACCCCTTCGCTGCACCGCCATCGAGGGATCGTGACCATCACCTGGTGCCAGGTAACGACCGCACCCAGAAACGCACGGGTGAAACGGCATCCTTATAAGGACGATCCGTTGTCTTTATAAAGACGCACCTGTGGAGCTCTTTTAGAGAAATTTGCTCTTTTAGGAAATTATCTTTTAGTGCTGAGGCGCACAGGGGAGATGGCCGCTTGCAACACGACAGGGGGTAGTGCAGCCTGAAGTGTGCAACCCACTCGACACTGGAACGACCACCGCTGAAGTGCCGTCTCGCCAACACAGAAAGCTTCCGAGAGCATGCTGAACTCGTAGTTCTCTAAATAAATATAGAGCAGAACGATGTTGTCCCTTGGCACCAAAGCGAAAAGCTGGTATGCATTGCACCTACTGCCTTATTATACTCACGCTGTGATCAGCGGCAGCTGGATGCAATAATTGCATGCCAATGTGCATTGGCTCGTTTAGTTTACACTGGAAGTAGCTTGGTCTATCGAAGCGATATCCCAATTCGTCGGTCACCGACGTGACTCGGAGTGACCGAAAGGGAATGAGAATTTACCACAATGGCCAAAGCTGTTCTGAATCACTTTTATGCTTTTCTGAGGTAAAAAAAAGTCTTGTGTGGGGTCCCTGGAATATTTCCTTATAGGGGAGCCTTGGGGGAAAAAATGGTTGAGAACAACATTATCTTCAGGAAATACACTGTATTTTAATGTCATGTTTTAATCCCTTCCCCAACTAAAGTAAGATACTAAAGGCCCGTTCGCACCAAGGATGATAACTATAAAGATAACGATAAAGATATAGTTCTAAAAATCGTTCTCAATATTAAAGAATAGCAGAGTCCACACCACAGTTGTAACGATAAAGGCACAGAGAAACGACATTGTTGGAATCACTTTCAAAACGATTTCTTCCAGCTGATGAAAGATAAAAACATTGACACCCAATCAGAATCAATCTTGTTATAACGAGCGTGAGAATTTAAAACGACAGACGAGCATGTGCTGAGAATAAACAGACGATATCTTTCGTTGGTGTGGACTAATATCATTATCTTTATAACTGTCTTTATAGTTATCGTTCTTGGTGTGAACGGGCCTTTAGAGAGTTAGAGAACCTTTAAAGAACTATACAGGGGCTTAACGGGTTCTTTGTATGGCAGTGATGCACCTCAACCATCTCAAAGAACCACTGAAGAACCAATTTCTGTGTGTGTGTGTGTGTGTGTGTGTGTGTGTGTATGATGTCAGAACCCGGAAGACTAATCCGTTGCTGGTTTCTTTACGACTTTTCTATGTGGTTTTTTAATTTATGAGTAAAATAAAGCCTGTGGTAAACATAACTTGACAATATTGTGACATTTTGTTATTCAGCATAAACTGCACACACCCATACTGAAAACACAAATTTTAAAGCATTTATGTTTATTTTTGAAAATGTATGTTTCTAGTAAATAACTAGATAAGACAGTTTGGGGAGTGAGTGAGTGCAGTTTATGTTTTAGAACAAAATGCCCACCAATTTATACAATATACGTATGTTTAGACCTGGGCAAGTCTGCTTTGACATAAAAGTCACTGTTCCAATGATAGCATTTAGCACTTTTTCTCATATGCATCTTTCAATTGCAGGCAGCTGTATATGATGGGCTTATTTGAAATATATGGTCACATGACAAAATGATTAATAGTTTGCTAGATTAATACCCCAGCCTCGCCTATGCTGAGAAGACCCAGATAAGGAAATGGTTAACAGATGCTGATTGAGAAGAGGACACTTAAGATGCTAAAAAGAAGCAGAGATACTTCAGATATACTGAGACGCTTCACACACTAAGAGAAGAGACACTTAACACACTTTCACGCACACCACAAGAGATGACTACTCAAAAAAAATATTCTGTTAAACTAGATTAAGCATTTCCAGGAGTCCCCATGAAGCTTTTGGAAATCAAAGCCTAATGCAGAATCATCGAATGCTGTCTGCGGGTCATTATTTTTGAGAGTATGCATAGTGGAACATAGTGAGGATTTTTGAAGAACTATAACAGAGATCCACCGACCTGCTCATTCATATTTTACAGTTTGACCTTTTGACTTAGCAATTTTGGAGCTGCTTACCCATGATTCCCAGAGCTCAGGGTCATACCAACCATTTTTATTTGCTGAGTGTTATGAGTGCTGAATGAAGGATAAAAAGACCCTTTGTTGCCCAGCACGATGCCTCCACCTGACAGAGTAGGACAGAAACGGTGGGAGAGAGGAATGGAGATAGAGATCTCTTTAGACGCCTTTGGCAAGCATGGAAAGACACTCCTCAAGCTAGTGACATTTAGGGAAAATCAGATCTGAAGAATTTCTTATCTACTTCCGCCACTTCTGCACTCCCTTTCTTTATCCCTTCAACTATTTTCTTTCCCTCACCTGCTTTATATCTGCCTGCTGCATTACCATACACACACACAGTAGCATTGATTGCATGTGTCCGAGCTTGCACTGGAGAAAGGAGGGTCCTCATGGATTAGTTTGTGCAATTGATCTCAAGGGAGACAAAAGGCAAGACATTTCTCCTGCTCTTTCTCTGTTGCTTTTACTCTTTCCCTGAATCGGCATCTTTGGGATTAGTGGAAAGAATGAAGAGATGTGGAGTGGAAGAGAGTGAGAGTGGGATAGAAGACTCGCTCTTTTCCCCAAAGTACTGGTGTATGGCACCTCAACTGAGGAATCAGTGAAACAAAAGCTCTTTCATCCCAAGAGGAAGCTGTGTGTGTGCATCTGTGTGCCTGTGTGTGTGTGTGTGTGAAAGCTGTCTGCTCTTCTTGGCCCTGGACTTAAGATGTTACCCTAAATGTGCTGGCTTGTGGATTTGAGCAATCTCACCCCCCGAACCATCAACACTGAGGAAAAGTTACTTTTTGTAACTTCTCTTATTTTCGTATATTCCTCCACTCTGCCAGTTAGAGGCATTTGAGGGTGTGAACCAGCAGTGAAGCTTCCTGAGCTACAAACGGTTCACAATAAAACATAGGTAAAACTTTTTAAAGAGTAGTTAGCTAGTTACAATACAAGAAGCTAACAAAAGTCCGTCTGTTTGTCAATTCATCCGTCCGTTCATCCATCAGTCTGTCTGTCCATCCGTCCGTCTGTCAATTCATCAATCGAGGGTGGTGAGGGAGGAGGAGCCCGCCGGCCGGTTTCTGGCAGTAAAAGGTGTCGTCCACGACCTGGTGAGCTCGTCATGCACTTCTGGGAAGAAAGGCACCGGGGCGGTGCCAGGTAACGACCGCACCCAGAAACGGATGGGTGAAACGGCATCCTTATAAGGACGATCCGTTGTCTTTATAAAGACGCACCTGTGGAGCTCTTTTAGAGAAATTTGCTCTTTTAGGAAATTATCTTTTAGTGCTGAGGCGCACAGGGGAGATGGCCGCTTGCAACACGACAGGGGGTAGTGCAGCCTGAAGTGTGCAACCCACTCGACACTGGAACGACCACCGCTGAAGTGCCGTCTCGCCAACACAGAAAGCTTCCGAGAGCATGCTGAACTCGTAGTTCTCTAAATAAATATAGAGCAGAACGATGTTGTCCCTTGGCACCAAAGCGAAAAGCTGGTATGCATTGCACCTACTGCCTTATTATACTCACGCTGTGATCAGCGGCAGCTGGATGCAATAATTGCATGCCAATGTGCATTGGCTCGTTTAGTTTACACTGGAAGTAGCTTGGTCTATCGAAGCGATATCCCAATTCGTCGGTCACCGACGTGACTCGGAGTGACCGAAAGGGAATGAGAATTTACCACAATGGCCAAAGCTGTTCTGAATCACTTTTATGCTTTTCTGAGGTAAAAAAAAGTCTTGTGTGGGGTCCCTGGAATATTTCCTTATAGGGGAGCCTTGGGGGAAAAAATGGTTGAGAACAACATTATCTTCAGGAAATACACTGTATTTTAATGTCATGTTTTAATCCCTTCCCCAACTAAAGTAAGATACTAAAGGCCCGTTCGCACCAAGGATGATAACTATAAAGATAACGATAAAGATATAGTTCTAAAAATCGTTCTCAATATTAAAGAATAGCAGAGTCCACACCACAGTTGTAACGATAAAGGCACAGAGAAACGACATTGTTGGAATCACTTTCAAAACGATTTCTTCCAGCTGATGAAAGATAAAAACATTGACACCCAATCAGAATCAATCTTGTTATAACGAGCGTGAGAATTTAAAACGACAGACGAGCATGTGCTGAGAATAAACAGACGATATCTTTCGTTGGTGTGGACTAATATCATTATCTTTATAACTGTCTTTATAGTTATCGTTCTTGGTGTGAACGGGCCTTTAGAGAGTTAGAGAACCTTTAAAGAACTATACAGGGGCTTAACGGGTTCTTTGTATGGCAGTGATGCACCTCAACCATCTCAAAGAACCACTGAAGAACCAATTTCTGTGTGTGTGTGTGTGTGTGTGTGTGTGTGTGTATGATGTCAGAACCCGGAAGACTAATCCGTTGCTGGTTTCTTTACGACTTTTCTATGTGGTTTTTTAATTTATGAGTAAAATAAAGCCTGTGGTAAACATAACTTGACAATATTGTGACATTTTGTTATTCAGCATAAACTGCACACACCCATACTGAAAACACAAATTTTAAAGCATTTATGTTTATTTTTGAAAATGTATGTTTCTAGTAAATAACTAGATAAGACAGTTTGGGGAGTGAGTGAGTGCAGTTTATGTTTTAGAACAAAATGCCCACCAATTTATACAATATACGTATGTTTAGACCTGGGCAAGTCTGCTTTGACATAAAAGTCACTGTTCCAATGATAGCATTTAGCACTTTTTCTCATATGCATCTTTCAATTGCAGGCAGCTGTATATGATGGGCTTATTTGAAATATATGGTCACATGACAAAATGATTAATAGTTTGCTAGATTAATACCCCAGCCTCGCCTATGCTGAGAAGACCCAGATAAGGAAATGGTTAACAGATGCTGATTGAGAAGAGGACACTTAAGATGCTAAAAAGAAGCAGAGATACTTCAGATATACTGAGACGCTTCACACACTAAGAGAAGAGACACTTAACACACTTTCACGCACACCACAAGAGATGACTACTCAAAAAAAATATTCTGTTAAACTAGATTAAGCATTTCCAGGAGTCCCCATGAAGCTTTTGGAAATCAAAGCCTAATGCAGAATCATCGAATGCTGTCTGCGGGTCATTATTTTTGAGAGTATGCATAGTGGAACATAGTGAGGATTTTTGAAGAACTATAACAGAGATCCACCGACCTGCTCATTCATATTTTACAGTTTGACCTTTTGACTTAGCAATTTTGGAGCTGCTTACCCATGATTCCCAGAGCTCAGGGTCATACCAACCATTTTTATTTGCTGAGTGTTATGAGTGCTGAATGAAGGATAAAAAGACCCTTTGTTGCCCAGCACGATGCCTCCACCTGACAGAGTAGGACAGAAACGGTGGGAGAGAGGAATGGAGATAGAGATCTCTTTAGACGCCTTTGGCAAGCATGGAAAGACACTCCTCAAGCTAGTGACATTTAGGGAAAATCAGATCTGAAGAATTTCTTATCTACTTCCGCCACTTCTGCACTCCCTTTCTTTATCCCTTCAACTATTTTCTTTCCCTCACCTGCTTTATATCTGCCTGCTGCATTACCATACACACACACAGTAGCATTGATTGCATGTGTCCGAGCTTGCACTGGAGAAAGGAGGGTCCTCATGGATTAGTTTGTGCAATTGATCTCAAGGGAGACAAAAGGCAAGACATTTCTCCTGCTCTTTCTCTGTTGCTTTTACTCTTTCCCTGAATCGGCATCTTTGGGATTAGTGGAAAGAATGAAGAGATGTGGAGTGGAAGAGAGTGAGAGTGGGATAGAAGACTCGCTCTTTTCCCCAAAGTACTGGTGTATGGCACCTCAACTGAGGAATCAGTGAAACAAAAGCTCTTTCATCCCAAGAGGAAGCTGTGTGTGTGCATCTGTGTGCCTGTGTGTGTGTGTGTGTGAAAGCTGTCTGCTCTTCTTGGCCCTGGACTTAAGATGTTACCCTAAATGTGCTGGCTTGTGGATTTGAGCAATCTCACCCCCCGAACCATCAACACTGAGGAAAAGTTACTTTTTGTAACTTCTCTTATTTTCGTATATTCCTCCACTCTGCCAGTTAGAGGCATTTGAGGGTGTGAACCAGCAGTGAAGCTTCCTGAGCTACAAACGGTTCACAATAAAACATAGGTAAAACTTTTTAAAGAGTAGTTAGTTAGTTACAATACAAGAAGCTAACAAAAGTCCGTCTGTTTGTCAATTCATCCGTCCGTTCATCCATCAGTCTGTCTGTCCATCCGTCCGTCTGTCAATTCATCAATCGAGGGTGGTGAGGGAGGAGGAGCCCGCCGGCCGGTTTCTGGCAGTAAAAGGTGTCGTCCACGACCTGGTGAGCTCGTCATGCACTGCGGGGAAGAAAGGCACGGGGGCGCTGAGAACCAGCGCGAGCCACCCCGAGAAACCAATCATCCAGCCTTGAGGGCTCGGGACACGGTGGAGGTTTCCACTCGAGCCCGACCCTTTCGGCGGCCCGGGAAAGCATAGCTGTCATCTCCGGATCCGATTCAGGCTTTGCCAGCGCGGCTGCCATCCATCCATCCGTCTGTCTGTCTGTCTGTCTGTCTGTCCGTCCGTCTGTCAATTCGTCCATCCGTTCGTTTGTCTGTCTGTCTATCCGTTCGTCCGTCCATCTGTCAATTCGTCCATCCATCCATCCATCGCACCCGTCTGTCTCTGTCAATTCGTCCATCCATCCATCCATCCATCTGTCTGTCTGTCCGTCCGTCTATCTGTCCATCCATCCGCCCGTCCGTCCGTCTTTGTAACTTCTCTTATTTTCGTATATTCCTCCACTCTGCCAGTTAGAGGCATTTGAGGGTGTGAACCAGCAGTGAAGCTTCCTGAGCTACAAACGGTTCACAATAAAACATAGGTAAAACTTTTTAAAGAGTAGTTAGCTAGTTACAATACAAGAAGCTAACAAAAGTCCGTCTGTTTGTCAATTCATCCGTCCGTTCATCCATCAGTCTGTCTGTCCATCCGTCCGTCTGTCAATTCATCAATCGAGGGTGGTGAGGGAGGAGGAGCCCGCCGGCCGGTTTCTGGCAGTAAAAGGTGTCGTCCACGACCTGGTGAGCTCGTCATGCACTTCTGGGAAGAAAGGCACCGGGGCGCTGAGAACCAGCGCGAGCCACCCCGAGAAACCAATCATCCAGCCTTGAGGGCTCGGGACACGGTGGAGGTTTCCACTCGAGCCCGACCCTTTCGGCGGCCCGGGAAAGCATAGCTGTCATCTCCGGATCCGATTCAGGCTTTGCCAGCGCGGCTGCCATCCATCTGTCTGTCTGTCTGTCTGTCTGTCTGTCTGTCCGTCCGTCTGTCAATTCGTCCATCCGTTCGTTTGTCTGTCTGTCTATCCGTTCGTCCGTCCATCTGTCAATTCGTCCATCCATCCATCCATCGCACCCGTCTGTCTCTGTCAATTCGTCCATCCATCCATCCGTCTGTCTGTCTGTCCGTCCGTCTATCTGTCCATCCATCCGCCCGTCCGTCCGTCTGTCTTTCTGTCTCTTTATCCGTCAGTCATCTATCTATCTATCTATCTATCTATCTATCTATCTGTCTATCTGTCTGTCGGTCTCTTTATCTTTCAGTCATCTATCTATCTATCTATCTGTCCCTTTATCTGTCAGTCATCTATCTATCTATCTATCTATCTATCTATCTATCTATCTATCTATCTATCTATCTATCTATCTATCTAGACCCACTCAATTTATCCCTGTATTGATCTAGTTACATGAGTTCCTATGAGAGTGAGTCCTTTAAGCATAATATAATTCCTCTTTCATAAGCATATGTTCTTTATAGTTACATAAATGACAACCTAAGTACATTGACCAGTTTGTCTTAACTAGTGGTCAGATTGGACTAAATTTGCTGCTATAAATTTGTTTTTTTGTTTTTTTCGGCTTGAAATGGCAGCAAAGCTGAAGTGAGGGATTATGGGTAATTGTCAAGATGTTGAGGTGGCTCTCTCTTGACAGAGCAAATGAAGAAAAGAAAGAGAGAGCAGGGAGCTGGTTGAGGGGAGGGGGCCAAAACAGGAAGGAGACTGCAAATGAGGCTTGTTTCAATAACAGGATCGATGGGGTGCAGGAAAAGATGTTGTGCACGTCAATGATAAGCATCCCCAGGCAAACACTGGAAGGTGTGGGGGAGAGGAAGGAAGGGCGAGGGGGGGGGGGAAACAAAGAGAAAGAATTAAGACAAAGTGAGAGTTGGAGAGACAGAGATGTTAGGGAGTAGAAAATGAAAATTGAAGAGAGACAAACATTGGGGAATGCTTGACTGCGACTATGTTTGAGTGCGCCAGAGACAGAGAGAGAAGAGAGGCGGGAGGTTCAACAATCAATGAATGCAGTCAAAAAGATGCAGTGCTCTGTCAGTATCACAACTCTCGTTCTCAGTATTATTTCATTAACTTGTCAGAAGTGCAATAATGTGGGTGGAGTTTCCGTCAGTTTCTGTTTTCTCTGGAGAAGTTAGTTGTTAGTTTTAAAGTAATAGTTCTTCTAAATATGAAAAGTCTGTCATTATTTACTCGTGTCATTATTCTGTGGAACACAAAATGAGATGTTTAATGTGTCCAAGCTGTGCTTTCAATACAAGAAAGAGCTAGGTGATTTATACTATTATGCCCACAAACCACGGAAGTAAATCTATCGTTTGGCTTTAGAAGGAATATATTTATATGTGGTAAAAAGCATAAATTTAAGTTGTTATTCGCTGAAAGAAGGTCACTATATGAATCTGTTATGCTGTTGCATTTTTGTCATAACTACACTGTATTACTGTAAGAGGTATTGATGGCCATTCAAGAAGGTCACAATCGACCCCAAAACCTTTTTTTGTTGTTGCACCAAGACCTTAGTATTTAGGACACGTTTAGTCTCATTAAAGTAATGCACCTGGCATGATGATTCTCATTAATAGCCTTTTTATTGCATTAGAGTAAAACATATTGTTTTGCAATTACTTTAAAATTAAAAACAAATTTTACTTAATTAAAGGCAGCACAACAAATGACACTAGGATGTATAAAATTTATATTTTTATTTATTGTGTTCATGTTAGATATTAAACCTCTATTTAACCAGTATTAACCTTTTTATTAGGTTTTATTAACTATTTATATATATATA
>NW_015505228.1:1919030-1924082 GCF_001515645.1 Sinocyclocheilus grahami
AGTAGACTACAATGCCGGCTGTTCTGACTCACAGACTGTAAGTACGTTTTTTATATTTAAAGAATTTGCCACTGACGATTCAAACGCGAGTTTTGAGCTAGTGTAGAGTAGTGTTTGTAGTTTGTCATTTCTCCGATCACAAATGCAGACAGAGTTTTATGTTTACGCGGCACGATGCAATGCATCGCAACGCGTAAAAAGACAGTATAAGTCATTATAATCAGTAATTATGTCCCCACTGGATGCAACAAATGCCTCGTTTGTAATGGGTTTTAATGTTTTTGTCTCGTCGCTCCGGTCGGACATGGCATCAACGGTATGGTGAGGGGCGTAACATTTCCGTCTCATGCTTGAGGTATTCGGCCAATCACAACGCATTGGATAGCTGGCCAATCACAGCACACCTAGCTTTTTCAGACCGATGAGCTTTGTAAAAATCGACGTGTTTCAAAAAGGCGGGGCATAGAGGAGAAACAATAATGTACAGTATGTGGAAAATAATGTGTTTTTTGAACTTTAAACCGCATAAACATTTCATTACACCAAATACACAAAATAATGTTCTTTTTAGCAGCATCATATGACCCCTTTAAGTTTACTTAAGTTAGTTAAGTAGTTTTCATAAAAATTTAACATTGATAATTCATTTAATTTCAGCTTTATTTAAATTACAGAAAATGATTTGTAATACTTTTAGTTAACAACAACACTGTTTTACAGTAAGATTTATGCGAGTAAAATGAACTTAACTTTCCTGGAAACCAGTGAAGTTTGTAAGCAATTTTTTTCCTTTATGCAGTCGTATTGCAATATGACTTGCTATATTCTTGTGTCTTAAAAGTGCCAGATCTGAATGTACAGAAGTCAAGATTTTCATGCAATAATACATTTAGTTTTCATCTCTTCTTTAAACTGAGCTATTTCATGGTTAATATTCATTCATTCATTTTTTTCTGCCTTTGAAATCTTGGTTCTTGTGGACTGGATAGACACGGGCAATGCCTCTCCAGCCTAGACAAACAAATAGTGATCACTCAGCAGGAGTCAGAGGTCAAGCCAGGCCATCGGCAGCATTATTTTTCAGCTCTAAACATTGAGGTGTTGATGGCTGCTCCTGTTTCACCCATCAGGTCGCGACAGCATTATCTTTTAATGCCAGATCACTCCTTACCTCTCTGCCTGTCGTACAGTCCACACTCCCAAATGCCACCGGCATTACCATCAAACGATTCCTGTCACCTCTCCCAATACGGGGGGATTTGCAACAAGCCCGGGCTTATGAATCAAACAAACAATGAGAGCGAGCGGGCCGGCGTGCCTGTGTAAATGAGCGGAGGTGTGAGGATGCAGAGCAGGGAGACAGGTAGCTGGTGATAGCTGTCACACTGGATGTTTTCGCCCTGACAGGTGGCTGATTAGCAGGCGATGAAAGAGAGGAAGCGAATGAAATGAGGACGAGTGAAAGAGAGCGAGAGCGAGAGGCAGAATGTGTGGTTCTGTACCGTTTGCTCACCAGCCACGCATCCGTCTCTTAAAAAATCACACACACACACACACGGGCACAGTCTGAGGGGTAAGCTGGCTTTATCCGTGAGACCTGTCTCTTAGTATAGAAAATGACTGCATGCAGGATGTTGCCTCTGCCTCTCTTGCTCTCTCATACTCTCTGTCCATCACGCTAAGTTTATTTAAAGAAGTCAAACAAACTCAGTGTTTAAGTCTGACTGACCTCTCTCCATCCTATAAGTGAGAGCAGTTATTTATTTGTTAGTCCTCAGATGGGCTGTGCAGTAAAACTGTTGTGTTGACACCCTGTCACGCAGGAAGGATGTCCAGCATTTGTCTGGTGTGTTCAGCTGACATTGTGTGTCAAGGAGGCTTTGATTAGGCTAGAAATGTCACCCAGAGATTTCACGGATAGATTTCTCCAGCAGAGTGCAAAAAAAAGTTAAACTTCTTGTTGCATGTTTAGAGGGAAAATCAGCGTCCAGATATATCTGAAACCATTAGTGAAAATGCATCTATTTTGCATTTGTCAAATGTGATTTATAGCATAATAGTTTAAGTGACGTTAACATTCTGAAATCAACAATTTGACCCATATAAAATTAGCGACCGTAATAAGAAATCAGTACCTTTATTCAGCCAAGATGCATTAAATTGACGAAAAGTGACCGTATAAACACTTACAATAATATAAAGGATTTCTAATCCAAATAAATGCTGTTCTTTTGAACTTTCTATTCATCAACGAGTCCTGAAAAATATACCATAGTTTCAACAAAAATATTAAGCAGCACAGCTCTTTTCAACATTGATAAAAATAAGAAATGTTTCTTGAGCACCAAATCAACATATTAGATTAATTTCCGAAGGATAATGTGACACTTAAGACCGGAGTAAATCACAGAACCAAATGACATTTTAAAATAGAATGTTAAAATAGAAAATCATAATATTATTTAGCCATTTTACTGTGTTTTGATCAATTATGCAGCCTTGCTGACGTTAACATTCTGAAATCAACAATTTGACCCATATAAAATTAGCGACCGTAATAAGAAATCAGTACCTTTATTCAGCCAAGATGCATTAAATTGACGAAAAGTGACCGTATAAACACTTACAATAATATAAAGGATTTCTAATCCAAATAAATGCTGTTCTTTTGAACTTTCTATTAATCAACGAGTCCTGAAAAATATACCATGGTTTCAACAAAAATATTAAGCAGCACAGCTCTTTTCAACATTGATAAAAATAAGAAATGTTTCTTGAGCACCAAATCAACATATTAGATTAATTTCCGAAGGATAATGTGACACTTAAGACCGGAGTAAATCACAGAACTAAATGACATTTTAAAATAGAATGTTAAAATAGAAAATCATAATATTATTTAGCCATTTTACTGTGTTTTGATCAATTATGCAGCCTTGATGGGCATTAGAGACTTCTTTCAGAAACATTTTTAAAAATCCTATTTTTATATATATTGTCTTGTATAAATCGCCTAATCTGTTTATTCCCAGGTTTAAATGGCAATCAGAAGGGAATATCAAGTGGGAAGGAGAAGAAGAAAGAGGTTCACATCGATGTGAAGGTGCTGTTAAGGTGGGTAGTTGACAGTCACAGTTGACAGTGTAAGGAGGGAGAAATAAAGGTAGAGTGAGGGAGAAAAATAGAAAGCTGTTGATTCTTAGTGAACTCAGCACTGATGTCACAATACTTTACTTTATCTCTGACTCCTCCAACTTCAAGTCCATTTGTATCTTGAAGTGTTTCATGAGCATTCCTCTCCTTTTTCTCTCTGCTCACTTTAGATGCCTAGTGCAGGTCCTGTTCATAATTCATCTTCTCCCTCCTTCCACTTGACCTGTTTGGGTACAATGAGTGGAGCAGGCATTTGTCTTACTTTCGCTCCCTGTGTCTGATAGCCAATGCTCACAGTCACTAATGGAGGATACAGATGCCACATAGTCAATAATGAAGAGAAATTGTATTGTATTTTGCCCAGACAATGAGTTACAGAAGTAACAATTACTCCACACACATTTTCTTCTATCATTTTTAAATTGTTAATTTAATCATTATTATTTACAGTTGTCGTCTTTTATGTGAACGTCCTTAACAGTAAATGTTTACATATTAAAAGAGAGATCAGGACTAATGTATGGAAACAATATCACACTTGCAGTTGTGCTGTTGTTGTGTAGCATATTGACCTCATGCTTACGGTCAAATCGCAGCCTTTCTGAGATTCAGTATAACAGCACTCTTGCTTTAGTGATTAAAATATCCACTTAATAATTATTTACAGACATAGAGTAAGAGAAGCTGCACACATTGTGCACATATGTAGTCCTCCAAAATAACATCTCACAATAAAAATCACTATGGCTGGAGATAACAACGCCTCCTCCATTTGGACAAAGTGCTGACTCAAACCAGTATTTTCTAGTTGTTTAGACTTTCTCATTCTCAGCCCAGCAATTTGCAGACCACATGCAGTGGAGACACATTTTGTAGTACTGTATCTGTAACTTGTACTTTTTGTCTCAAGCTTAGATATATTCTAACACGCTGTATGTCTGCTACAGATTGAAGTAGGTTAGAAATCTAAAAATTGTGTTTTAAGATTAATGTCAAGTACACAATTGTCCCAATAATGGTTGAAACAGCTGTTAAAATTACTAAATTAATTAATTTCAAAATAATTAGTGTGCCCAGCCTCATTTAATTTTAAGCATTTTAATTCAAAATGGTAAATGTATAGGTAGCATTTTAATTCTAAACTTACTAAATGAAATACATATATATATATATATATATATATATACATATATATATATATACATATATATAATATACAGATACAGTATATGTTCAATGTAATACAAAAGGTTGTTATCTCAGTAGTTTGGTAGTAAAACAGTCCCTCCATATGCAAATCAAAACAACAACCAACTTGCAGTCTTACAGAATTACAGTCACATCGCATATACCAACAACATGTGCTATCTATTTCATTACTAACTGTAATCAGTAACAGTGTGTTTAATATCTTGTTTTATTTGTAATTAATTAATGTTTTTGCCATCTGGTTAATTTAGATTTATTTTTATTTTTTCTCATGTTTTAGTTAAAATGTTAGTTCACCCAAAAATGAAAATTGTATTATTATTTACTCATGAGTCATGTTGTTCCAAACCTGTTTGATGTTATTTTATGTTTTTTTCGTTTTCAGTTTGGGAAGAGAAAAACGTATGCCAACCTCCAAAAGAAAAGGGGAAAACAATTGAATGACCATAAATGTCATCACGATTGGTTCTAGACCCAATGTCTATTTAGAGTCAGTTGTATTTGTACTGGTCTGGATGTGGACACAGCCTTAACACAAAATGTTATTAGGAATAAAAACGAAAATGTTGGTCTGTTCCTCACACCAAGTTGTCATAAAACATTCATAAGCTTAAAATATAGCATTCAAGTTTATAATAATAATAATAACAATAATTTTGCGATATATTTGTTGTGCCTTTTTTTTTTTTT
>NW_015505228.1:1924332-1937272 GCF_001515645.1 Sinocyclocheilus grahami
AAAAAAACAGGTAGCCCATCTGAATTAGGACATTTAGGCTATCCATCTAATAGTAGCCTACCAAAATCGTATTAACAGTAGAAGTTAAATCTTACTGTAGTCTTCAAATCTGGGTACTGTCTTACGTTTTAAAATCACAAAGGGAGTTTGGTCCCATCAGGCTAACGTGACAGTCACGACTCATGCAGCTGTAAGGTATTCTTTTGTTTTTACTCGCGATCTTAACAACACGCATTACATTACGTATTTCATGGCACACTCGTTTTATGCATATTTGGCACCACCTATTATTGTGGGTGTATTATTGACATGTCAAAGTCTAGACCCTGAATATAAGAAGACCGCATTATTTCAGATGTATTTCCAATAAAAAATATCGTCTTATATTCGGGACAATATGGTATTTCTGATATACGGTTTTCTGAGCGCACACATCCGAAGCACGCGTGCAGAAACTGGCTGTCACATGGCATGTGAGTACTTATTGCGCTTAAACTGTCAAATACACAGACTTTCATGTTAAAAACACACGCAAATTACAAAAACGCATATGGTTATGTCTGTGAAGGTAAACAGCTGGAAAATAAATCGTATGCTTATATTAGATCTGTTTATTAAGTGACAGCAGCGCACAGTACTATACAGAACCAATACTGCTGTCTATGCTGATAATGTGACTCAAACAGAATAAAAACAGAAAATCACTGCTTTGGAGTGAATAACCTCTATAGCTGTAATAAGAAGACATGTCTTACTTGAATGCTGCTTTTAAATGCTCTAGTATGAAAATAAACTTGGAGGATTGTGTGCTGTTCACTCAGACGGGGTCTCTGCTAATACAGCAGTGTCTTGCAATGCACATCAGTAATAAGTGCGTCGTTCTTTCTCTCTCTCTCTCTAAACCTCTCATCTTTAGATACTGCTCTTCTAATCAGAAAGTGATTGAAGAGGAGAGCCTCGGACGCTTTGAATATCCATTTTAGTCAATTAATGGCGTTTGTGACATTTGTGTGAAGTTGATAGCTGCTCCAAGTGGCTTCAAACGCCTGAGGGAGGAGCAGCCGCGCACAAGGCGAAGCGAGAGAAGTAACAAGGGAGCGAGAGTGCCGATTGATTCTGGTTATTGATTACTATTTGGATGGCTGTGCAGGTCATACTTAATTGAGATGGCAGAACGAGCGAGAGATCAGATCAAGAGAGATGGAAATCGTGTTTTTCCCCCCTAGAACTTGGATGACCGGGCCTGGCATCTCTCTGCACGAGTGGTGACATGAAGCCAGCAACACCTAACGCTGAAAATGTCACTCCGCTCCAATTAACCGGCTGGCTGCCGAAGCGCCGGCTGCACCCCAAGCGAGATCCCGCCCCATCCTGCTCGCTTGTGTTTGTCAGTTTTACACGCGGCTGTTTATTTCCAAGCCCACTTATTTGATTACAGCCATTTGTTGGGTGTTAAAGACAGCGGGTGCAAAGGAAGCTGTTAAGGCTGAGAGGATGCAAGATGGTCTGAGGTGGCACCGCTTAGGACTGTTCTGAAGTCAGTGCTGTCTTTCACACCAAACTCCCACACAACCAATGGATATATTCTCCTGTCAGTCAGCCAGTCCTCTAGCGCCATGCCATCGCACTCAAATTGCCCCGTATTTTGGTCAAACTTGGCCGCATGACCCTGCCTGCCACCCTCAAGAGAGAAACGATGAGGTAAATGCCAGCATATGTAGCCCTAATAAACTATCACTTTAAGGCAGGTAAACTCTGACTCACTGTGCCTCGAGTCTATCAATGCGAGGCATCCGGCAGGCAACCTCCATTTCTGTTCTGAGTCTCGGTGTATATTGTTTTCTTCTCTTTCTCTCTAGCCTTTTCTCGTTCCATCAGCTCAGATGGCTGTCAGGGAGGGCGAGCAGGAGGGAGGGAAATGGAAGCTGACACCATCATCCCTCCCCTCGAACGAAACATGTTAATTAAGGCGAATCAGTAAGCTGTTGTGGAAATAAATAGCACCATTCTGTGATACTCTACTGTGAATGCAAAAACCAGTCGAAAAAAAAAAAAATCAACAACACCACAACCAAAAAAAGACAACATGAGCAGGGGAGGGAGGATGGAAGCCAGGCTGCAGCCAGCACTTTCCTCTTTGACAGTCCCGTCTTTTAATTGGTGATTCTACAGATAATTACATGAGGTGTTGCTTGTAGCCGGAGGTGGCCGGCACCTCCTGGTCTTTTCTATAAAATCCTCCTGGAGGATTCTATAAATTCCCCTGCCCTTTGTTTGCTTGAGTCTCCAAGTGGCTGCTCACTTATGTGATTCCTCATAATGTCTACATTTTATATCTTTCTCTTTTTATTAGGCTATCAATCAAATGTTAGTTTAATTAATTGCATGGTATGCAGCTTATATATCAATTAGATATTCAGAAAAAAGCTCTTTATTGTCTAATAATGCCAAAATATATGCTAATAAAAATGTAATTATTACAGAATTTACATATGACATGCTCCCTGATATTTTGATGCTCCCTGAATTTATCAGACTAAATTAACTTGCATTGACAGGCCAGTTTTCTATGTATTTGCATATAAATTGTATTCGGGTAAATATTTATTTATTTTTTGTGTATTTTCTACCATTTCTTTTTTCCCTTAGAACAGCAGTTTGTACTGTCCTTCCTGACGTTCTGACCACTGGAGACCAACATGGCAATATATAAACTAAAAAGCAATTCTCGTTTGTTTTTGAAGGACACTGTTCTGCTCTTTGCTGTCCTCCCCTGGGGCGGATGGTTGTAGTCAGTTATTACTGTCAGTTATCTCACAAGGCACTGACATTTGTGAAGGGTCAGAGGGGAAAGTACGAGAACTGTACTCACTTCAGCTCACCGATTCCAACCATGTGCTGTGAGACCTCGATCAAAATGCACACCCTACATCTGAAGATAATTTGCCGTACATTCAGCACACATCCACACAAACACAAAGTGGACAAACAGAAGTAGTTTCCTATTAAAAGCAGATTTCCTTAACACAGACAGAAGATTTGCTCATTAAAAGTGTTTTATTTTGGTTTGATGGGTCATATATTAGTGAAGTTTTTCTGCGCAATACAAGCTGTTGTTTATGTAACTGATTACAAGTTGCTTTTTTGATATAGTTACGTAGACTTTTCTTTTAAAAAGCATGTCTTTTATTGTAAACAGCCTTGAGCTTTAAGCTTTTCTTCCTTCTTGCCCTGACCATTAAACAAATTGCCTGCAAAATAAACAATTCCAACATTTCTTTTCAGTTATCCTTCTCTGAATCATATAGAGATCTCACAGTCTTTATCACAAACCATATTTAAACACCTTGGGGTATCTCATTCTTGTCTAATCTCAGCCTATAAAGCATGTTTGCCATTATTTAGCATATACAGTAGTGCTGCAAATGTTCCCTACATCAGCATGCAAGTGCAATGTAATCACCATTTGATACAGTTATGGGTCGGCACTGCACAGGCAACTGACTGTAGCAGTTACAGTGATGCAGGAGTCCTGTAATGTGATGCAAGTGGAGAACAATCCCATAGTTTAGCAGTCATTGCGATTTTAGGGTTGATGAAGTTATCTGTTCGCTAGATAAGATTGGCCTTTGAAGCTCACGTTCACGTTTGCTGCAAAGCCTCTATTTCCTATGATCAATCATTGATGGCATTGTAAAGGTTGACATTTTCATTTAGCAGATTTGTGTGGGGGAAGTAGAGATGGGATTCGTAATTAGGCTGGTGATACTGTTACAAATGAGCTGGAGGCCGTTGGCTGAGCTCACACTTTGTTTATTTGTCCCCAAATTTTGAGAAAATAAATTAAAGGGTGTAGGAATTGAAATCGTAATGAGAACAGCGAGTTTTGCACCAGCTTGTTTTCGGCGATAATTGGGAAATAACAAAGACAACCTTGTCAAACCAAGGTAATTATAAAGAACAATATAGCATTTCGCAGTGTGAACCTTTAATTGGACTAACCTTTTCTTTTATCCCTAAATCTGCATCTTGGTGATATCTGAACTTAAACAACCAAGTTCATCTTACTTGCCTCAAGGCTGAGGCAAAGTCAGCCGATGGAGAGCTTTGTACAGTGGCGTTTGAAAAGAGCTGCTGTCTGAGAAAGATTCGGCAGGGAAAACGGAGAATATAACCCATTTAAATGTACAGAAAGAGTTCAATATATTTAAATAATTTATTAAAAATGAAATGCACGTAATTGATTTCAAATGGAAGAGCCGCTCTATGCTTTTAAGATGGATATAACTTATGAAAAAAAGCCCCGAGGGCGAGAGATATTGCAGGCTCTTTGAAACATACAGTCATTCACTACCTTAAATGAGGTGTCAGTTCTAATGTTCCTCTAAGGAGGAACTGGCTCTTCATACAAGAGTGCCAGTGCCTCTCCTCTCTCATCCTAATAGGCGAAATAAAGTACAGTTAAAGAGAGGTTTATGAGAAGAGGAGTAAAATGACGCAGGAAAATCCAGTGACAGTGGACAAAACAGCTGAGAAACCTGTAAATAGAAAGCATGAAGAGCGAGACCGTATGAGTGAATACCTTAGAGCAAGCACATTTTCTAAATTGAGATAGAGACAGAATGACGGATGCAAGGAGGAGGAAAAAAATGAAGAAATACAAGTAAAGAAGTGAAATGTAAAGGCTAGGCATGTTAAAGAGAGGAAGAGATCTTCAAAAGCTCAGACACTGATCAGGCTGCTATCAGTCAGCTTTAGGCAACATATTCTGACAAACGTTTTGCCAATTAGGCACAGGTGAGGCTCTCAGGCTTCAGATAATTGGGGTTACATGCATCAAAGCTGATGAGGGGAGTAAACACGGCTCACGCTCACAGATTACATAGGCTAGGACTGGCGCGCCGATCTCCTCTGGCTGGCGCTAATGTGCACCCTGACTGAGAGAGACCCGGCGAGGGTGATAAGAACAGGAAGGATGTGAAGAGAGAGCGAAATGATTTATATCTATAATTGGTTGCGTGTTTATTTTTGTCTACTTATTTTTGCTTGTGATAATACACAGTTGATGGAGATGACATATCATTACGTAGCTTTTAAAGGTGAAAAACATCTCACCTTTAGTGACCCAATACCATGATCTCTCTGTCCTTTGAAGGTGTTAAAACCAGCCAGTCTTTTGGGTACTATATAACAGTAAAACACTTACAGAAGAATTCTGTTTCAAATAAATGTTGTCTTTTTTAACTTTATATTCATCGAAGAATCCTAAAAATGTATCACAGCTTCAGCAAAACTATGAAGCAGCACAACTGTTTTCAACATTATTTATAATAAGAATTGGTTTGAGCAGCAAATCAGCACATTCGAATGATTTCTGAAGGATCATGTGACACTGAAGACTGGAGTAATGACTGATGAAAATTCAGCTTTGCCATCACAGGAATAAATTACATTTTAAAATAATAATATTTCATAGCATTACTGTTTTATCTGTATTTTTGATCAAATAAATCCACCCTTGGTGAGCATAATATATATAGTAATCTGTTGAAAATACAATTCCGATACATACAGTGAATAAATAAATATGGCGTGCAATACAGAGCAGATGCACAGTGCAAGCAAAGGCATAAAACCATGCAAACACAGCAAAATCCTTTTTAGAATATCTCTAATTTATGAGTATTGATTTTCACGATCTGGAGTGTCAGCATTCAAACACTGCCTGTTCTTCCTTCTAGAATATAATATATTTGATTGAGGATATGATTTTCTTTGCTCTCTCTTTTTAATCCTGCGCCTGTTGTTGTGCTTTCTTTCTCATTTCTCTTGTTTCTCTCTCTTGGCAAAGTTGTCCATCTGGATTTGTTTGCATGAGACTGAGGGGCAACTGAACCAACAACCTGTCTGATGAGCATCAAGAACGGCTGCCTGCTCTGGCCCACTCATCTGTTTACACTCACACACATACTCTCTCTTCAGACACAATGCTTGTGTCACTGCCTAGAGAACTATTATAATTGATCATTTCCAAACTGCCAAACATTTGGGAAGATTTTTATTTTGAATCTGAACGTATAAAATGACAGTCATGATCAGTGGTGCAGATTTTATCTGATCATTAATGTAGGAGTAAGAGAAAGTCAGTTTTATTTTGTTCTTCGTTACTAGAACATATTATCACTTTGAATATTTTGAATAACTTGTGTTTCAGTCATTTCTATCTGGACATTTTCCAAAAATGCATGTTATCAAATTGGACTAAACACTACAGACTTTGCTCACACAGGTATAACAACTTACACTTGTGTTCCAAGTCAAAAATTACGAAATTCCCTGAAATGCTGTATTATTACCCAATATTGGATCAATTATTGGGTTATTTTTTATGAGCATGTTTTCTTTCAATTAGCACAGCAATGGTTTCGTATTTCTTTTTGGAACTGATTGGCCATAGGCCTTGATGATCTGCGCTTATTCACTAAAAAAAGCTTTAAAAAAGTTTTTAAAAAAGCATAAGACTGAGGTGCATAAGCTCAGATCTATGATGCCTATGATAAGTCAGTTCCAAAAAGAAATACAAAACCTAACTGAAAGAAAACAAGTTGACAAAAAATGAAATCCAAGATTCAGTGATAACACAGCATAATGAGATTTACATGCAGTTTTATTTTTACCAGGAACACCAAATCAGTTAAAGGATTTTTAGCGTAGCACATGATGAAATTGAAATGAAAATTGTGTAATTATTTACTCATTCTCATGCTGTTCCAAACTTTTACAACTTTCTTTTTTCAGAGGAACACAAAAGTAGATATTTTGAAGAATTTTTTCAGCTGTTTTTATCCATAGTGAAGGTCAATGAGGCCCAATACAACACTGTTACCCCAGTGACTTTTATTGTATGGAGAAAGAAAGAAGAAAAACAGACAACAAACAGACATTTTCAAAAATTGTATTTTGTGTTCCACAGAAGAAAGAAAGTTATACAGGTTTGAAACAACATGAGAGAGAGAGAGAATAAATAATGACAGAATTTTCATTTTTGGGTGACTGGAAATCCTTTACCTTATTTAGTATTCCTGTTCAAAAATGACTGGCCTTTTAAAAAATGCTTGTAAACCTTTGTCAGTTTGTTTTCTTTCAATTAGCACAGGTTATGACCAGGAATGAGACATGAGAAATGACCAACCTGACTGAAAAACACACATGATTATTAATAATAGGAGACTGGAACGTGGCTGATCTCTGTAATTGAGTATTCCCAGCGAGGTTTCTCCCTCTGTGGGCGCAGCTGGCTGGCAGAAGGTGTGGTTTCTGTGGCGGCAGCGACCACCACACTCCATATGACACACTGTGACAGCAGGCTAATCAGCTCCAGCTGTCTGACATGGATGCGAGAGTAGATCACAAACCCAGCGACACACTAATAAACACGCGTGCTTACGTGAGTGTGTGTGCAAATGCGGTAAAGCGAGCCGAGACGCGCTATATGGAGATTGTGATGGTGTCAAACAGTTTGAGAGATTGAGGGACCAATGAGGAGTGACAGATGGAGAGAGCAAAAGAGACCATCTTTTCTCTTTCTGAGCACAGGCTGAGAAAAAATATACTGAAGCTCAGATTTGAGACTGAGGGTCTTGGAAAAGGAAAGTAAATATTGAGAAAGATAAAAAAAGTGAGAGGAGGGGTTTAAGAGGAAAACGCCGTGGTGTTGAGATTCAGGAAGAAGGGTTAAAAGGTGCGAGGAAGTAAAGGTGCAAGAGGTACAGCATGAGTAGACACCTAATGAGCTCACAGTCTGCAGAAACACACACACACACACACACACACACTCCTGCTGCACGGCTCATCTCTCCCACTTTTCCAGGAAGTGACATTTTTCTCTGCCTCCTGTCAGCTCCTGTCTTTAAGTGATTTTCCTTTACAGTTTTGTCCCTGTGGGTGCACAAGTGAATGAATGAGGGGATGCGAGAGCGAGTTTGTTTTTCATTTAACATTGAGGGCGATTGTATGATTTTATCCATCCATTGATTTATTGACACTCTGCTCTGTGTTTGTACAGAAATTCAGTGATTGACATTTTGAAAGGAGGATGAATGTGTAGATTATATAATAATGGCATGAATATATACGGTACTGTATGTACATATAAAATGGATCCCTGCATGCAAATTGTATCATATCATTTCTGCCTTGAAGAAGAATAATAAGATAAAAACAGCCGTTTTGCACTTATAATTGTGTTTTTTTTTCTGCACTCTGAAAGTTTTGATTGAGTCTTTTCACTGTTTATTTGCAGTGGAATGGAGGTTCAGAGAATACATTCTTTTGTTTGTCATGTCTGTGTGGTCACTGTGGTCTGATTCTGAGATTGCACAAAAGACGAGATCTGCTGTTATTGTCCCATGTCTTCTCCTTATAGTCTCTCTGCGGCCTGTGCTTCTTTTTATCTGTACTTTTCATTTAGACATTCAGCCATCATTTTTTTTTATCTCAATATCAATCGCAATCTCTCTCTCCGTTCCTCTTTTATGTAGGCTTTTATGTCCCCATGCCCCCTAAAGACCCCGTTTGGCTTGCTCTTTCCTAATTTTCTGCCCACGTTACTCTCTTTGTCGTGTGATTTCTCTGTTGTTGAAGTGCACTTTTCATGGCAGAGATCGCTCTTTGACTGGCCTATTTACTGTAGCTCACTGTCATACTCATGGGGAACATATTCTTTTCCAACAAATATGGCTGCCAGCTTGACTTAACTTGTGTGAAAATGTTTGCAGGGGCATTTTTTGAGGGGGCAACAGTGACACAGTCCTGACTCAGACATGACATAATCATTTCTGTCATATGATGTTTATGATTAGCAAGCAAGAGGATGCAGGTCCAAATTCAGACTTGATTTGGGACATTATTATTTAATGTTTATTTGTTAATTTTTTTTATTTTATTCCATTTTTATTTATTTTTTTGACTTTATGATAATAACCCATTTCTTTTCTACACACACACACATACACACACACAAAATCATAACATTTTTACGTATTTATTTATTTTTGGACATTACAAATACTGAAAGATACAAATTAAGAGTTCAGATGCAAAAACTTCTAAGTGCTGTTTGAAATTTTAATTTAAAATGAGAGGTTTTTGCATCCGAACTCTTCAAATATTCTTTTATCATTCAAAAACCAAGCGTTAAAAAAACACTTGGTTAAAAAAATGTGAGGAAGCACGTGCAAGAGAGAAAGAATAAATTAGGTTCACGAATTAAATACGCCATGAAATCATGATTTAAAGTAATGTTCCAATATATTAAGACCAAAATAGATTTAAGAGTTATTAAATCTAGTTTAACATCAATCAAATCAAACAACTGGGGAAAAGTCCTACTATAAAAATGGAATGGAAATTTGACAAATACACCTTGGGAGAGCACAAATAAAGCTCCACGAATACTAAAGGCCAGAGCTCAGATAATTCCATTATATTTACAGCACTTCTTGACAACTTCCTTCCACAGAGTCCCGTCCTCCAGTCCTTGCTGATTCTAGTAAAACGATTTACAGTCATCCACAACCAAATGCTAGTAAAAAAATTTAAAGGAATAGTTCACCTAAAAATTCAATTTGTGTCATAATTTACTCACACTCCATTTGGTCCAAACCTGCACGAGTTTCCTTCTTCTGTTGAACACAAAAGAAGATATTTTAGGGCTGGTAGCCAAGCAGGTGCTGCATAGTCCCCATTGACTTCCATGTTACTTTTTTTTCACACTATAGAATTCATTGGCTACCGTCAACTGTTTGGTAACCAACATTCTTCAAAATATCTTCTTTCATGCTAAACAGCTGAAAGAAATTCATACATGTTTATGACACAATGGCACAATTTAAATTTTTGGGTGAACTAAACTGTTAAAATTCTGTTGGTGATTTGCATCGCTATAAAATCAACTTCTGTAGAAGTTGCCTCATTAAACACTTAAGTCACTGAGTTTTAGCTTGATCGCTGGCTTGTGATTGAGAACGACAACATGGTTACCATGGGAGCAAGAACTGTGCAGGCATCATCAGTAGAATTAAAAGGTGAATTTTCCCTTCTGTTGCTCAAGACATCTAACAGAGTGGTTTTCTTTCTTTCTTTCTTTGTTTATCTTGACTGAGATAATTAACCATCATAGACTTCCTCCTTTTTCCAACATAAAATGTAAATGTAAAGCATGTTAAAACATAAAACCAGCCCTCCCTACCACTTACAGGTAATATGTAAGTGTATTAGTTATAAATACCTTACTTTAAAATAATTAAAGTGTTTGCTCTGTGTTCTAGCCACCACAGTACTTTCTAAGTAGGCTGAGAGGACCACAGAGATGAGAGGTGATAATGAATATGTGTTATTTTAATGCGTTCATTAATTTATCATGTGTGACTTTGTTCCTGGTTGCTGTCTTATATTTAAATAAGCACTTTCACACATTGACCTGCTGCTCAGATACTTTAGAATGGAAATTGCATGCACTTAGAAAGTCTATTGACCATAAAGAATAATGAAACCTTCATTTTTCTTAGTAAATGTATTTCAGCAATGATATGTTAAATGCAGTGTTATGCAGCATGTTTGCAGATGTATGGGAATATGTTAGGGCTACTGTTTGTTTACAGTTTTAAAGTCAGCATGAAATCAAAACTGATGCTATTCACTTAATGCATTCTGGTGTCATTGTGTACAATTCAAATATATATAATAATGCAGTTTTAAACTTTTACACGCCAACCATCTGATTACGTATATCCCATTTTATTTGAAAATATGCAATGAATATGAGGAAATTAATCTGGGTATTGCTGGGTGAAATGGAGGTGATTTCCCTGCCTCTACTTTATTATCACAGAATCAGTGATATTCCTTCAGTACGGCCCAAGACTTTATTTAAACTACCCGCATTCTCCACCAAGATGAAGCTTGTTTTATGATTTCTTTTCAGGTTTTTATGCAAATTTTTATGTTTGCAAGCATCTTACTCCATCTGTATGTGTTTTCATGCAGGCCCATCTATGTAATTGCTATAATAAAGCCATCGCAGGAGCATCAGTGTGACAAGAACAGAGTGGGAGAGAGAGAGACTGTTTATAGGTCTTCTGAAAGGACAGGCGTACAGTTCTCCCCTCTCTCATACAGCTGGGCTCTCCGACTAGACCAGCCTCATATAGTCGGGGATAAATGAGTGCTTCTCTTTTAATTAGTGCAAACATAAGGAGGCAGTCACCTTGTCACTGCTGGGATTGAATCCAAACTGTGAAGCCAACAACATTAGAGGGGGAGGAGGGTTAGGGGCTGAAGAACACTGCAAGGGCCACCGGGGTTAAGAATGATGAGGGCCGGTGAAGGAGCAGAGAGGGCAAGAACAGGTATAGGTGGTGTCAGCAGTGTTACATGTTAGTGAAAAGGTCAAGTAGCATTTGTAAGCCCTTCTGGGTGATATGTACAGGTATCTGAAGGGTGTTCAGAGGTTGAACAGGCTGTGTTGTAGGGGATTGAATCATTCGGGACTCTGGGAAATCAGTGTTAATTTGTTGAGGGGCACTTTTTGTGGAAGTTAGCAGATTTTATGAATCACCCACTTTGAAGCTGGTGCAGGGACACAAAACTGTAGTTGGTTTCGAGGAAAATGGCCTGGGGAGAAGAAAGAGCTAGCGTAGTATTCGGAGTTGGAGTTAAAAGGTTGCTTAGCTTCTCAAATAAATCTTTTATTTGTAGCCGAGTCTCTTTATTGCTTACACTTGGATCCTCCACCTAACACATCCTTCTTTTGTCTTTTACGCTCTCTCGCTAATAAACACAAGTATGCACACAAATGCACATTCACACATACTGTAGCACTTCTGCTAGTCCTCTGGGGTTTTAGGCTTGAGCAGCTGATGGATGGGACTGGTACATCCAGGCTGGTAAAGTTCCACTGAGACTTGAGTGAATATGTCCCTGGGTGTGTGTATGTGTGTGTGTGTGTGTGTGTGTGTGTGTGTGTGTGTGTGTGAGAGAGAGAGAGAGAGAGAGAGAGATCCTTCTGTGCCCGGCAGAGCAAAACAGACATGCCCGTGCTCCTCTCGTACTCATCACTGCCCTCTCTGCTCTGTATGTTGAACTCTACACGACCTTCTGTCCATGTCCCTGAAAGCGTGCATGCTCATATATGCATGTGCCTATATATACATGCATATAAACATTTCGGTCACACTCTATTTTAAGGTCCCATTCTTGTAATTAACAACCCATTAACTATGACTTTTGCCTCAATAAACTCCTAATTTGCTGCTTATTAATAGTTAGTAAGGTAGTTGTTAAGTTTAGGTCATGCAGAATATGTGCTTTATAAGTACTAATAAATAGCCAATATGTTAATAATAGGCATGCTAATAAGCAACTAGTTAATAGTGAAAATTGGTCCCTAGACTAAAGTGTTACCATTCAAATAAATAATTATTTACATTTGACAAGTTTTATGAACAGGATACACACTGGCTTGCACAAGTCGCAACAACAAGTCGCAACACAACGAAAACAAGCCACAACACAACAAAAACAAGCCACAACACAACAGAAAGAAGCCCCAACACAACGAAATTAACCCAGCACAAAAGAAACAAGTCGCAACACAACAAAAACAAGCCACAACACAACAAAAAAGCCAAAACACAAAAGAAAAAAGCCACAACACAACAGAAACAAGTCGCAACACAACAGAAACAAGTCGCAACACAACAGAAACAAGTCGCAACACAACAAAAACAAGCCCCAACACAACAAAAACAAGCCCCAACACAATGAAATTAGCACAGCACAGCAGAAACAAGTTGCAACACAACAAAAACAAGCCACAACACAACAAAAACAAGCCCCAACACAACGAAATTAGCACAACACAACAGAAACAAGCCACAAC
>NW_015505228.1:1937282-1945175 GCF_001515645.1 Sinocyclocheilus grahami
CAACACAACAAAAACAAGCCCCAACACAACGAAATTAGCACAACACAACAGAAACAAGTTGCAACACAACAAAAACAAGCCACAACACAACGCACAGGACTAATTTCGTTGTGTTGTGGAGATTTCATTGTGTTGTGCACTGCTGGATCACCATAGCATTCAGTTTCATGCAAGAACACATTAGCAAGTAAGTATTTAAATTAATTAAACAGCAGTTACGGTCATTTTGAATATATTTTTGAGGAAGCTCATCCCCCTGTGCCTCCACTGACGGGCCGCTGCTGTCGAGAATATTCGTCTGACACATCCGTGCCTGGATAAATGTCTCCCTAAATCACAGCATCATGAAAGATGTTTTTCGCTCCCAAACATTCCTCATGAGCTCTTTAATGTTGCCACAGTGTTAACTACTGGCTGGAAGTCTTAGTGGCCGTGATGGTGACTAAAATAGAGAGGCAGAGATGTAGGGGAAGGAAGTTTGTCAGAGGAATGACAAGGTTATGAGAAGGTGATGAATATGAGGCAAGTATAATGTGACGGCTGATTTAAATTAACAGCCAGCCAAAGTGTCTGTGAGCTAATGCCTGAGCAGTTAATTGAACTGCTGGTGACACGGGAGGGGGTGCAGGGGAGAACAGGGAGTGTGAGCGAATGAGACCCGGAGAGAGAGACTATAATAGGATAAAGAGATATTCAGAAAGGAAACAAACAAATGACTAATTAATCAGCGTACATGGAGAGATTCACAAACTGATTTAGAAACCACATTTCTCTTACCAGTGTGACCTACAGTTTTCAAACAAGGGGATGTTTTTTTTTATATTGTCTTAAAACAATTTTATCACAAAAATTTAATTTATTACATTTTATTTCAAATCATGACATTAATCACAGATATTTTTTCATCTTTACAGCCTTAGTGTTAACAGAAAGAAATAAAAGCAAACTTTATTTTTTAAAGGTGTGTACATTACATCTAACCACTCAATAGTGGGTAGAAAAATATACTTTATAAAAAAGGAAACAATATTTTCTGGATAATATAGTAATACTTTTCTTTAGTACAATGATTACAAGAAAGATTACAAGACCGTTACAAGGGGGAAAACTGCTTTGTTATATCACACTTAATGATTATACCCACACTTATTAATGTTATTAAAATGGCCATTGCATTTCAAATAAAATTATTTTCTTATTTAGTATTTCTTGTTATCCAGTACAAATGTCTAAATATTCTTAAATGAAGATGTAAGCAAAATGGCAAGCAAAAAAAAAGTCATTTTTTTGTCTTTGAAAATACAGTATATCAAAATGAAGTGAGTTTAAGCCTAAAAACAATCTCCCAGTGTAGGGTAGAAAAAATTAACTTAATTCAAACGTTTATTTTTCTGACCCTATTGGCATTTTTTTTAACAAGATTTAACATTTTATTGCATTTTGCTTATCAAGTAAATGTATATTGATTTAAGAAAGTTTAGGTATTTGTACTGGAAGATGCCATGTTTCGAAAGATAGGCTGAGTGAAAGAAGAAAGGATGGGCAGGAAGATGAGAAATGATTCTTTACGTGACCTTTATGTTAATTCGGCGACGACTCTGGTTTTCTACTTATCATCCTGAATCACATACAGCATGAGAGAGACACAGACAGCTCTGAATGTTCACATCAATCTGAGCGTATGAGTGTGAGTCACAGAGATTTGAGCAACGGGAACTTTTTTGCTGGTGCTGTGTGATAAAATCGCATGAAAGCATGTCAGTGGAGACATGCTGACAAACAAACAGACAAAAATATGGAGTTTCGTTTGAGAAGTGAGAGGGGTAGAAAACAGAAGGACAGGACGGAGAAATGGATTTGCTGACCAAAACAGTTGTATATACAAAAATCCTATAAAGAAGGCCCTATAAAGTATTTAGACACTGAAGTCACACTTCATTTAATTAGCAAAATTTCAAATCAAGTGACATTTACAGATGTGATAACTTTTCTCACAAGTAACTTGACTTTCCTGGGCTATTTCTGTAATTACTTTTAACCAACAGGTTTTTAGTGGACGTATAGTATGAAGTCAGTTCTCCTCAATAACTGCAAGCGTTGTCTCAGCAACCAAAGGCACACGGACTGTCTGATGCATATTGCTTACAAAACTGGCAAATACTTTCTCAATCTGCCAATTTATTTGATGAAAAATACAGTAAAATCTGTAATACTGTGAAATATTATCCCAATTAAAATATTATTGTTTTCCATTTTTAAATATTAACAGTATATATATATTAACAGTATATCGTTTTTTTCTGTTTTGCAAATGTTTTGCCTGAATTAATTAATTAATAAATCCCTCTCTGTCTTAAATATAAAACAAATATTTCTTCCTTAGTATTTTTGTCTTGTTTTCTAGTATAAATGATATATGTGATAAATGATAAATGATATACTCTTGAATCAGGATGCATTTACTTGACAAGTAAAATGACTTAAGATATTATGTCTTGTTTTCTGAAAATATTTTTTCAAATTTTGTTTGTTTTTGCTTAAAACAAGCAAAAATATCTGCCAATGGGGTAAGAAAAATAATCTTGTTTAGCCTTTGAATTAAGATTATTTTTCTTACCCCACTGGCAGATATTTTTACTTGTTTTACACAAAAACTAACAAAAATTTGATAATTTTTTCAGAAAACAAGACAAAATATCTTAAGTCATTTTACTTGTCAAGAAAATGCATCCCGATTCAAGAATTTGTAGATATATATACTAAAAAACAAGACAAAAATACTAAGGAAGAAAATCATAATATATATATATATATATATATAATTTCCTCTAACATATTATGAGTTTTGTGTCAGTAACAGACTGTTATTTAAGTCGTTATTTTGTTAGATGCAGATTTTTGTGCTGAAAACCACACAGTTACGTAAATTGGCCCCCCTACCCAATTCACTGGTTTAATTCCGTGTAAAACTTGTTCATAAATCAAGGGAAGCGTTGGAACATGGCACACATTTAAGTGCCCAACTACACTTTTAATATTCTTTTAAAGTCAGAAATAAGAAGTGTAAATCTAATGTAAGTTCTAAATATCTTAGGAAATATGGAATGGTGAATGCTTTGTGTTTGAGAGTCGTTTCTCACAAGCACCTATACAATTAGCACACAAGGCAAAGTGCACCAAATAGCAACTTATTCCAATTGGTCCCTAGGAGGGTTTTGCTAGCTATCGTACACGGCTGCACTGATGACTTCATATGCAGGTCCATTCGTTACAGCCGAGCACCACATGGCTCTGTTGACACTGTTTATGCTAAGAAAGCACAACAGATTTGTCTACTGTCTAAATTACTGTACGAGTCTTAGATTACAGCTGCTAGAAGAGAAGGAGAAGAAAGCTGCATGATCAGGGGAACCAGGCTTAGCAAACACCTATACTCCTGGAAGAACACAGACGTGGATGAACATATATCTTTTCACCACCTTTCTCAAACACACACATACTCACTCACAGAGTGCATGCAGCCCATGGAGAGATTCAGGAAGCAAGTTGGCAGCAATTAGACAAATGATTAAACAGCCATTCCTTGTTGCTTAAATTGGGCAAACGTCTTCTAATCCTGTGCAATTAGAGGGGAAAATGGATGCCTGATATGACCACACACACACACACACATTGATGTCTTGGTTGTTTTCTCTATTTCAGTGACCTGAAGAGCTGTGCAGTGAAGTAATGGAATAAACTGTGAAACACATTTGGCTGATTCCAGCTCATCCACGGGGAAAAAATGTTTGCGTGGTGTGTGCACGTGTGCGCATGCATGCAGATTTTCATGCATGTCTGAAATACAGCTCGAGCTCAGCAGGATAGATGGGGCTTAGATTTCCCTCAAACAGGAAGAGGAATTGAGTGGCATGTGTCTCAAGTTTCTTTCGCAGTGGTCCTTTGAGCTCTTTGGCCTCATACCCAATAGGTTTCTGAAACTCACACCATATGTGCACTCACTTAAACCAAACAACGTTATGTAACACAATGCAACAAAATTAGAATGTTCATGTATAGTCATGTTAATGTGTAAGAATGTTTGTGTTCATGTGTAATCTCTTGAAGTAATCTACTTTCATCTGATACTGTTACACTTTCAAAAAATAAAGATTCATTATAGATTCATAGATTCATCAAGAGTTCTGTAGCCTGTTGCCATAGAAGGACCTCTTTACGTTCCACAAAGAAATGTTCATTCCTTTATTTCTTTAGAGAACTACACTACATATTTTAATATAAATTGAAACTGGAAGTTTTTGTTGTAAATTTAATGGTTCATTCTACATAAAAATAAGGAGTGTTTTTTTTGCAATTTCAAAGCAACATTGGATGAGAATTGTGGACAGATCATTGTCCTGAGTGTGTAGGGGTGGTTGCTTTTATTTGTGGTTCTGATAGTTTGTGTGTGTGTGTGTGTGTGTGTGAAGGGGGTGATGACGGTCGGAGTGCTGTTTTAGCCAGAGGTTGCTTTAATGGCAGCAGTGATCTGGAGCTAATAGCAGCAGCTCTGAGAATGGAGCAGTGATGTGAGCCGTATACATGCTCTGTCACAGGTGAGGAACGCGGCTACTGCCGTCAAGCTCCAAAGAAAAGCCCCTGTGTCTGTCACTGAAAAGTCAATTTACCTGCTACGTCTGAGCATGTGGGATTAGAGGAGAGGAATGAGACCCAGAACTAGATAGAGAGAGAGAAAGCAGGGGAAAAAAGCCATTAAGTCTTACAGGGGCCTGAGGTCCACTTTAGTTTAATAGTTTTTTACCCTTGACTTTGTTACACACACACACACACACACACACACATAGATGCACTTACTTTTTTCTGTACCCCAAGTGTGTTCATTGTCCTGTTCCATTTTCCAATCCCTTCTCCATCATTTAAACACACACACACATACAGAGCCACATATACACAGAGCTTTACTGGCGGAAAGGGATATGACTGATTAAAATGTGCATAATTATCAGATGGCTTGCTTTGGGTCTCAGATCTCAGTAGGATCAGAAATTCAGAATCCTGTTATAGACCAGGCATGCATCTTAGCCTCAATCTCTCTCTATGTGTGTGTATGTGTGTGTGTGTGTGTGTGTGTGTGTGTGTGTGTGTACGCGTTTTTGTGACAAATAAAGACATAAATTTGTATAATGACAAAGGTATGACATAGGTATTACAAGGAGAAGGTGACTTTTCAGGACATTACACCATGTCCCCACTTTTCAAAACGCTTATAAATCACACAGAATGGAGTGTATTGAAAATCTGAAATAGCACAAAGTCTCCTGTAAGGGGTAGGTTTAGGGGTAGGGTTGGTAAAGGGCAATAGAATATACGGTCTGTACAGTATAAAAACCATTACGCCTATGGGATGTCCCCACTTTTCACAAATGTAAACCTGTGTGTGTGTGCATGTGTGTGTTTAAGCACTGTCCTGGCAAAACTGATATTTAAATATAATCCACAATACAAAATAATAAGGGCGGTGAATCACTGACTAGAGAGAGAGAGAGAGAGAGAGAGAGAGAGAGAGAGAGAAAGCAGGGGGAAAAAGCCATTAAGTCTTACAGGGGCCCGAGGTCCACTTTAGTTTAGTAGTTTTTTACCCTTGACTTTGTTACACACGCACATAGATGCACTTACTTTTTTCTGTACCCCAAGTGTGTTCATGGTTCTGTTCCATTTTCCAATCCCTTCCCCATCTTTTAAACACGCACACATACAGAGTCACATATACACAGAGCTTTACTGGCAGAAAGGGATATGGCTGATTAAAATGTGCATAATTATCAGATGGCTTGCTTTGGGTCTCAGATCTCAGTAGGATCAGAAATTCAGAATCTGTTATAGACCAGACATGCATCTTAGCCTCTGAGTGTGTGTGTGTGTGTAGGTCAGTTTTTGCCTATAGTGTTGGGAGAAAAATGCTGGATTAATAAACATGCACAAAAATTTGCTTATGGAAATCTTAAGTGTAAAACGGTTTGTATGAGGGGTAGGCATAGTTCTGGGGCTCTCGACCCTTTTCTTCTTCTCACCTTCTTCTTGAACATGAAGGAACACTGGGTCTCATTCACTTATATCAATTGTTTGTATTTACATGCACAGGAGAACTTAATTCTAATGAAACATTTCCACCTAATACACACATGAATGTTCTTCTTAATGTTGTTCTAATGTTAATGAATTTGGAGTATACTAAATGAGCGGCTGCGTGCCAGAGGTTACTCATTTGCATAAAATACACCCTAACCATCTCCATATAAGGGCTTTCCACACAAAGTTTTTTCACCAGCCTGTCGTCACTTTCAGCCAGCATATGACACTCTATGAAGATGTGCTTTTGTCTCAAATCATGTGCAGCAAGATCTTCAAGCATGGAAAGTATGCCATCCTCAAAACCTGTTTAAACACAATTAATTCAGATTGAGATTACATACCTATTAGCCAGCTGAATGTACACATATCTGTGTTTTTTGCTGAGGAACATCACAACTTGAATGAATCTTTTCTTTTTCCTTGATGAAATATAATATAAAAAAGAAGTGTCTATGGCAATTATGTCATCTTAAAACTTTTATACGGCCACCAGGAGTATGTGATTTTTGCATACGTGTTGTTTTAGTTGTTCCTTCTTTTTTTCCAGAAAATTATCAGTGAATCATGGTTTGGTTCGCACACAGATTTCATGCACAAACGTGTACGGATGAATGGTTAGTCATTAAGACCCACTGTCTCAAACACAGAGTGTGCACACCAGCACATTTTATTTTAAAATGCACAGTAGTCATAATATCCATGAATGAAGGTAGTGTTAGTGTAAGTATATGTGTGTGTGTAGATGTGCAGTGTGTGCACTGTTATTTACACAAGAAGTGCATGCATTAAAATAGCTGTGCTGCTCTGACTGACTCACTCACTTCTGGCCTGGACACTGATGCATGAGGAGCCCCTCTTTACTTTTAATGAGCACAAACACACACACTAACGCAGTCACAGAACTGCTGCTGTTTCCCTGACTCTTAACTGCACGTGATGTCTTTTTTTTCTGGACTTGCCTGATGGATGGATTCAATGTTAGACACATAGTGAGCAATTCAGTTTTGTCACTGTCCATGGTGCTGAAACTCTCTAGTCTGCATTGCTGTTATTATCATGGTTTCAGTACAGATAAATATATATAAAAAGCTGAATCTATAACAAGTGTGAATGCTACATTTTGGAGACTAAGCTGAGCTAGTAGTCCGGGAGTATCGATATGCTATAGCAGATGTCTGCAGCTACAGCAGAATAAGTTGTGGTCTCCAGACTGGCACTGAAGCGCTGACCTTTCTGAGACACGTCCTTGACCTTTGTGCACCAGTACAAAGAAAAGTAAAAAGGAAGTACTTGAGCAATATTTTGTGTCAGACTGACAAGTAATGCATTGATTCTAGAGCACACTGTGTTAGGATTCCGCGACAAACCACGCCACAAAGGTCATTGTGTTAAATCTGACACCAGCTGTGAGTGTGTGTATTTGTGAGCTGCCATGGAAGATGTGTTGTGAGTTTGTGTGTGTGTTTGTGGGAGTCAGGCAGTGGGTCAGTCGAATGCCCAACTCAGCATTTCTGCTGGCAAACACTAATGTGATTTAGCCTTATCCTGGGGCTAAAGCAGCACAGAGGGGATGGACACGAACATGTTCTTAGAGGAGGTCAACACATAACTCCACAGCCACTGACATGCATGGCATTCACTCAGAATATCATTTTTATATTATATTATATTATATTATATTATATTATATTATATTATATTATATTATATTATATTATATTATATCATATTATATTATATTATATTATATTATATTATATT
>NW_015505228.1:1946251-1960005 GCF_001515645.1 Sinocyclocheilus grahami
TTATATTATATTATATTATATTATATTATATTATATTATATTATATTATATTATATTATATTATATTATATTATATTATATTATATTATATTATATTATATTATATTATATTATATTATATTATATTATATTATAAGCATATTATATATTTAAGCAGCAAATAAGTATATTAGAACGTTTTCTGAAGGATCATGTGACACTGAAGAGTGGAGTAATGATGCTGAATTTTGCTTTACCATCACAGGAATTAATTTTAAAACAGTTATCTTAAATTATAATAATATTTCTGGTTTTACTGTATTTTTGATCATATAATTGCATATTATATTATATTATATTATATTATAAGCATATTATATATTTAAGCAGCAAATAAGTATATTAGAACGTTTTCTGAAGGATCATGTGACACTGAAGAGTGGAGTAATGATGCTGAATTTTGCTTTACCATCACAGGAATTAATTTTAAAACAGTTATCTTAAATTATAATAATATTTCTGGTTTTACTGTATTTTTGATCATATAATTGCACAATTGTGAGCATATAGGATGTCTCTTTAATAGTAGAGTATGTTGCTTGCAAAAAAAAAAAAAAAAGTATTTAGTCAGAATATACTGCTAATTTTCCAAATCTGCCAATGGAAAACGATGATTTTTGGAACCACTTGGTGTAGTTACAGCATCTACCAGCAGGGGCTTGCTAACCAGCCAAACCTTTTTTTTTGTCCACCAAGACAAAATAGCTCATTTTGAAATCTTCATGATTATGACATAACTTTTAACACAACCTCTTAGAAGAAGTTCATACATATTTTTGTATGAAATGCTTGATCTCCTTGGCATTAAACTGCCATCATGCATAATCACATGGGTCTGTGGATGCCATTGTGTAACAGCAAGATTAAGGGCAACATGTACAAACGTGAATGAGAAGGCAAGAGAAAGAGAAGCAGAGAGCGAGATAAGGCTGGCCTTTATCAAAGTCAGAGGCTGCCCTTTTCTCCTTCAGTGGATTGTGTGCACTCTGCTTAAGTCTGTTGACAGTGCATGCGGAATTCAGGATGTGCTTGGATTATGGCGTGTGATAGGACTTTCACGCACTTCAAACACTCACGCACACACTTGTTTTCATTAGGCACGGATGCTGAGAGGTCGTATTTGATGTTGACCTCCATTAAGAGCGTACACGGCCGAGCAGCAGGGTAAAGACATCAGGCTTGTCCCTTTGCAGCCAGCCAGAAATGCTACAAAACAGGCAAAAGTTCATAATTGCTTGCACTCTAGTAATGTCAAATCAAATCAAACTAGGGTCAAACTGAATATTAGGCCTTTGTGTGGGGTTGCTGTTCTTTGTTGCCTGAACACAGATACGCTAATGAAACACAAAAGAGCCAATTAATGAAATTAACAGTAGGTTATTGAGAAATGGATGGAGTTGTTGGACACAAATAACAGCAATCCAGGCTCATGAAAAATACGTTCCTGTGACGCCTTTAACGCTGCTTCTTGTATGTTTTGCGACTGTTTCAATGTGAAATATCCAGTGAGTAGCACTAAAAAATCATGTTCAGTTTTCTCCAAAACATATAAACATGACTAGTACACGGCCGAGCAGCAGGGTAAAGACATCAGGCTTGTCCCTTTGCAGCCAGCCAGAAATGCTACAAACAGGCAAAAGTTCATAATTGCTTGCACTCTAGTAATGTCAAATCAAATCAAACTAGGGTCAAACTGAATATTAGGCCTTTGTGTGGGGTTGCTGTTCTTTGTTGCCTGAACACAGATACGCTAATGAAACACAAAAGAGCCAATGAATGAAATTAACAGTAGGTTATTGAGAAATGGATGGAGTTGTCGGACACAAATAACAGCAATCCAGGCTCATGAAAAATACGTTCCTGTGACGCCTTTAACGCTGCTTCTTGTATGTTTTGCGACTGTTTCAATGTGAAATATCCAGTGAGTAGCACTAAAAAATCATGTTCAGTTTTCTCCAAAACATATAAACATGACTTGCATTTTATAACGTTAGTTGACGTTTTTGGGTGATAACAGTATTGTGCAAGGATCTGGTGAAAATTAGTCTTCATTAACTGATTATCTGCTAATCATAATTTGTGTGAAAAGGAATAAAAGTTGTTGGTGTTTTACTATCTCTAGTGTTCATTTCAAATGGAAACTGCAGTGAATTGTACATTTTTCCAATGAGCCTATGTTGCATCAAGAGCATAAACCTGGCTTCTGTGTTACACTGAATCTAGTTCAACTCCCATGTCACAGGATTTTTTTTTTGGCACAGTAGCTTCATAATAAAAAAAAATGGATTAAGTGTGGATTAGCTTTATTAAAAATACAATTCAGATCCTGCAATCTGCTAGGAAAACGGCATAATCAACACATTTGACTATCAATTAAGACAAATTATTAATACCGCTGGATTCCCCTCTCATTCTAGTAGCCGGAAACATGTTTGTGCAGCGCTGCTGTGATCTATGATGCCTTGCTTGGTGGTGCCCAAATACAGATGAATGCTTTTGTGATGACCCATCCGTCAGGAAGCCAGAGGCAAACACTTCTGCTTTTGTGGTTATCAGTGTGTTTACAGAGGGAAGTGCCATAATCACATTGGGTTCAGGAGGTGTGTGGAGCGGATGTATGACACTCATAGTCACAGCACTGGATCTCTCTCTCTGTTTATCTGTCTCTTTTTCGTTCATGTTTTCAATGGAGTGCATTGTAAGAGTATTCATCACCCAAACCGTGTTCCCGTCTACAGTGTTCACTGCTCCCGACACACTCAACAGAGTTGTATCTGTAGAAGTTCACTTCATTTGACAAAATGTATTCGTTTGGAACAACTTGCACTGTCAGGAGTGCTATATATAGTGTGTTATTTATAATACATATACATTATGTATTGTGTGTGTATACGTGGATATGTATTATGCATTGAAAGAAATGAAAACTTTTATTCAGCAAAGATGAATTAAATAGAAGAAAAGTGACAGTAAGGACATTTATAGTTACAAAATATTTATTTTTCAAAAGATTCCTAAAAAACGTATCATGGTTTCCTCAAAAATATTAAGCCGCAAAACTGTTTTGAAGAAGAAGAAGATTATATTTTTCTTGAGCAGCAAATCGGTATATTAGAATGATTTCTGAAGAATTATGTGACACTAAAGACTGGAGTAATGGCTTTTGACAATTCAGCTTTGCCATCATAGGAATAAATTACATTTTAAAATGCAGCATATTAAATAGAAATGTTCTTCATTAGTCAAATAACATTTAAGCATAAGAGATTTCTTTTGGGAAATGGTTGGAACAGGAATATTTGAGAATGATGTAATGCAGAGTCTTGGCCAATCAGCTGTTTATTGTCATAAGATTCTCCCTCGTGAAATGTCAGTTAATATCTAAGCTCTATAAATACAGCTTCCTAATATTACACAAAGATTGCATTAATATTTACCTTTGCCAGCAGTTGGAAAGTTACTTTAGTAGCCTATATTAAATACACTGAACTTTAAAGGTGCAAATTTCTTGAAAATGTGTTTAAAAGTGTTGAATATCAGGAGATGAATCTATGTCTCGTGTGCTTAATTTATTTTAGGCTCACACACACATACATTTATTAAGAAGGATTCAGTAGATCTTTAACTAACCAGCATGTCAGGACACTGTGGCCTTTTCAGCTAGCAAGAAATTGATGACCAAACTTCAGCCATCATCATGGAAACCAGTGACTTCTTGACATTAGGAGCCTTCGACTTGTGTGACTTTGACCTTTGAATCAGAAAGTCACTAATGTATGTGTGTCTGTGCTGGAATACACACAAATATATTTGTGGATGCTGTTCCCTCTCCTGTTGACCCTATGCAGGTGTGTGTGTGTGTGTGTGTGTGTGTGTGTGTTTGAGATCCGTGTGGTAATTGAAGAAGTGAGTTGCGGCCGGTGCATTGCCTAATTGGGCAGATGGCTCTGTGAGTCTCCCTCAGTGATGCGGTGGCCTTTAAACAAAACATACACACTCATACAGACACAACAACACCTTTCCTATCACACATGCACACACACAATTATCATTTCCCCTTTTGTCTGCCTCGTCAGCCCTTAGATTATCTCCCAGAGATAAACCTCCATCTGTTCATATGAAAGGATGCCTGAAGGTTTGCACTTGAGAATCAGTCTAAGTACATTAGAAGTTCCCTCTAGGCTGCAGGATTGTTTGAGACCATTGTTGTAGTTTATTTTTTTATCATGGACCACTTGTGAACATTCATGGCTTTCCAATCTGAGCTTCTTCCCTGAAGATCTGCTGGATTTTTCACATTGTGCTGGGTCTGCGCTCCACAGTCCAGCTCATTGGAATACTTGATTCTGATTCGGTCAACTGCAACATTCATACAAAAATAAGTGTTCATAATTCATTTTTATTTTTTTCTGAATTGATTTAACTCTAATCGGTATTTAATGTTGTTTATTGGTTTGTTTGTTTATTTATTTGGTAACACTTTACAATAAGGTTCCATTAGTTAATGTTAGTTAATGTATTAACTAACACGAACAAACAATGAAAAATACATTTATTACAGTATTTATTCATCTTTGTTAATGTTAGTTAATGAAAATACAGTTGTTCATAGTTAGTTCATGCTAATTCACAGCGCATTAACTAATATTAACAAGCACAACCTTTGATTTTAATAATGCAGTAGTAACTGTTGAAATTAACATTAACTAAGATTAATAAATGCTGTAGAAGTATTGTTCATGCTTAGTTCATGTTAACTAAAGTAGTTAACTAATGTTAACTAATGAACCTTATTGTAAAGTGTTACCATTTATTTAGTAAAATAATTATTATACAACACCACCTTTTTATATAATAATGATTGGCCAACAATAACATAAGCCATATGCCATTTTACATTTACAAATGATGAATAATTTCAACTTTAGGTTGGGTACTGCAAAAACATGAACAACCGATTAATAAATGATATGTAAAGATGTTAAAATATGTTGAATTCAGGTCGTTTGGGACACATTTAGCCATTGACATGACTGCTCATAAGGGTACTAATGATTAGTAGACATTTATGAACATTTATAGCTGACGAGTTTCCACTTTAGATCGGGTACTGCAAAAACAAACAAATAATTCATCAACGATATATGTTAAGCAGTGAAAATAGTAAAAGTCTACACAACAAACAAAGACCAAATATATGACCTTTACTGACTGTGATTTAATGAATAATATGTTAACATGGAGAGTTTGTGAAGTGCTTAAAATTACTAATTGTTATTTTTGTTTTCACATTTGTAAAAATGTATAAAAAAAGAGCATTAAGTCATATGTGAACTGAAGTTTAATGACATTTTTTAGAATTCAAAAGTACATTAACAAATAAACTCATTCAAAAGTACATTAACAAATAAACTTGTAATCATTGTGTAAATTCTTTTAAAATCATTTGTAGATTTTTAAAAAGTGTATGATCATATGAATTGAAAGTGTAACGACTTTTGTAAACATTAACTACTGATCAGTAAAGCATTATATAATGTTTGTTAATGATTAAGAATTTTTTATTAAAGAAGCTTTTAATCATTGTTAACCATCTGTCAAAATCATTTGAAGATTCTTTTAAAAAGTGCACGATCAGATGAATTGAACGTTTAATGACATTGGTAAGCATTTCCATTTACCTTAAATAATATGTTAAACATTAGATAATTTTTAATAAGAACATTAGTTAACATTAACAAGCATATTATCTCATATTGCTAGCTATGTGAATATGTATTAACTGATAATCTGTTAAGCATTAGGCTATATTTTGTTAATGATTTATTCATGAAAGTTATTATAAAGTGTTACCATGTTATGAGAAGGTCTTGGTTTGGTATGCAATGTTATGCAAACCAGATCTTGGTTATGCAAATGTCAGGGGAACATTACATTTCATCATTTTGAAACTGTAATAAAAATTGTATTTCTGAAAGTTGTTTAAATGTTCAAAACATCATTTTTTTTTATGTATTATGAATGTTTCTTCTTGTTTATAAATACAGTGTATAATGGAAATATAACTAATAGTAATATTAATAATTAATAGCATTTAAAAAATATTTTAAATAATAGAAATATAACCATTGTTGGAATTGTTATTGAGCTATTATTAGAATATTGTGTAAAACTGAAAGTAAACTATTTTGATACAGCATCACTTCCTGTGTGGAAGCTGGAAATCAGTGAATGCTTCAGTTCCTGTCAAACAGGTGTGCTGAATTCCTCTGAGCTGGATTGCTGTCTGTCTGACAGTCTTTAAACTGCTCTGTGATCAGACTAAACTCAGAAGCTCTTTGATGGCAGTTTGGAGCAGGACAGATCCCAGGGCAATAGTCTGGAGGTGTCGATCTCTGGAAGGTTAGAGCTCATGAAGGAAGAGAGGAGCACAGGATGTCTGTTGCTGTTGTTTTATCTTGTATTCCAGCGGCTCCCTAGAGATGCCCAAGTACATGGTGTGTGTGAATAGCGCCGTTTCGTTCAGAGAGAGAGAAATGGAGGGAAAATAAAAGGATCTTCTGACCCATGATATTGTCAGGCGTCTATGCTGATGTTCAGTAAAGAGAGTTTAGAATGAGAAAAGACTCTCAGCACACAAGAGGACCAGAGCGGGGAAACTGAAAGAAACAAGACAACAATGTCAGTTGTAGAAAAAAAATGCTGGAATTAAACATGGGAATTGAGATTATCTGGTTGGGGTATTTGCGATCTCAGTTTACGTCATGAACTATTTTAATGAAAAGATTTCATGATTTACAATGCTTCTGCCGAGTTCACATTCCCCTTGCAAAATAAGCTGCGTAGATGTTTTTATTCTAAAGAGATCAAAATTAAAAAGCTATGACAATAAAATTCTTTAAAATTAAATTATATAAATCATTTTCATGAAATTGTATAAAATAACTTTTTTTATTTTAAAATGTAGTACTACCCTGAAGAAGCTCCATAAATATTTTTAATATACTTCACAATAAAAAGATAATTTAATTTACACTTTTTTTTTCTTTTTCAGACTTAGTTTATACCCTCTGAATGCCTTTCTAAATATTTTGTAATGTCTGGCAAATCTGGATCTCAGTATCATATAGCCATTAAATGAAAAAATTCAAATGTGCAAAACATAACGAGAGACTTGCAGTATTTGGAGGATTTTTCTTAAGAACAGTAGGCACCTTCTCTGCTCAGGACAAAACAAAAACTCATGCATGTAAACTTTTGAACAAGATGATATCTTTACAATCAGTTGTCTTGTGGAATATAAAAAACCCTGCAATGTTTTTATGATGCCTTTTATTATTTTTTTAAAAGGTAAACCTTGCAGTTGCCGTCAGCTTAGGAGCAGAACTGCACCTTCATTTAAAACCCTCTCAGAATATCACTTGATGTGATGTATTTTGCAAATATCTGCCAACATCTCTCTCTCTTTCTCCTGTCTCAGTGGGAGTGACTGCTCTGAACACCAGCCCTGGCTGTTTGAATGTGTCCTCTGGAAGAAAATGTCCTGAGATGCAACAGAGGTGACAACGTGAATCAAGCAATGAGGCACACTTAATGAAAGCTTTTGTTAAGTCTACAGCTGTGTTTTTTCCCTATGTGCTTTTGTGAGTAAGGCCAGGTGACAGGTACGAGATAAAAATAGAGAGATGGGAGGAAGAAATCTGTGGATGGAAAAGAAGCAGAGGCACAAACGTGAATCTTCGTTGCCTTCCTATTTATTCTGATGCAATTTGAAATGACTAAAGCATACATTAAATAGCCTATTATGTGAGGTATTAGATAAATAGGAAGATTTATGCAAATGGGTTTCTGTTTCCCAAAAACTGTTTTCTCGCATTGAACAAAAAATCATTACAGCACAAACGACTCCAAAAATCCCATTTGTTATTTAAATTTATTCAACATTTCCAAAAGATAGAGTAGGACTGACAAACATAGCATAGATTTATTTAATTTACAGCTTTATTGTTTCTTTTATATCTTCTCTGTAGAGGCTTAGCTAAACGTGTCTGATGCAATCTCATTGGCTCTATATCACATCTTTGACCGGCTAAAGCATAGAACATTTCTCAAACCAATAATGTGGCAAAGACGAAATATAGTTCATGCTGTGGTGTTGGTACAGATACACACACACACACACACACACACACACACACGCTCACACTCACAAACGCACGTGCACACTTCCAAATAAACCTCATTTTCTCACATTCATTCGTCCAACCGGAATAAAATATTACCGTGTAAATATTCGCACTGCATGTTGTTGCATTTGTTAGCAGGAATGATTGAGTGACAAGTGAAGCCTCTCAACAGCACCTCAACTCATCCTCCAGCCCTCTTCAAAATCAATACTTTTTAAGCCATCACGTCTGACGTCTGAATTTCGCCGTAATGTTCAGATTATAAATAATAATTGCTATAAAGTAGTAATAGTGTGGCTGGGTGGTTTTTATAATTTAAAATAGCACAGAATCTTTGCCAAACTCTATTGTTATGTTTTCATTTGAACTTTTTGTATATATATTTTTAATTTAGCTTCAGAAAAATATCCCGTTTTTGTGTTCATCACAGGCTTTCCATTCATTCTACAGTAAGTTAACTAACACTAAAACATCAGCATCCTTTAAGCCGTCTCTTTCGTAAAAAAAAAAAGTTTAGACTATTATAAGTCATCTGGTGTTTCTGGAGGGGCAGAAAGTGACTGAGAGGAGCGAGATTAGGGTCGAGTGCTAATTGACAGGGGAGGAAAGGAGTCGCGAGAGTAGCAGAGTATCAGTTGTCTAAATTGAGTATCAAGTGCTTGTAAGGAATAACATTCATTCACACCGGTCATCAGCTACTGCAGTCCCAACAGAGTACAACATATACGGAATGAATGCAGATGCAAACCAGTTACCAACGATAGCCAACAGGGGGTGCTGTGTCCAATATAGAGGTAAGGAGATATCGGACACAAGCGTTAGAATTATATGAATACACAAGTTGTCATCAGATCCACATATCCTTCAAAAGCAAAATACTTTTTTCCACAGGTTGTCAGGGATATTTTTAACATTAGATATATGTGGGCAAAAAGAGTTTTACTGAGGAAAAGCACATGAGGATGAGGTTAAAGATCTCTGCCAGTCACTCTTGGAGTCTTGAACAAGAAAGAAAAAAATGCCCTTCCAAAACCGAAAGAGAAAAACATCACTTTTTTCACTTTATTTCCTTGTCTTTTATCAATCAATAAGGTGAATCGACGAGAAGCTACTGAACCCTCTTTCCACTGAGTCTCTTTCTGTAAAAATGTGTGCTGAAGCAATGGAGAGATCCTGGTCAAATAAAGCACTGGGATGTTAAATGCTCCTTCCTTCACTTCCACTTTCCTTTCGCTATATTTCTTTCTGTCCAACTGCTTTTCCTCTGCGCTCACATTTAGTCGGCGTAAAGAATGAAGCCAGAGAATGTGCTGTATTTGTTGTTGTTGCCCCCATGGGCTTTGCCACCATCCAGTTTGATGTAGACTTCATCGCCAGCGTCTAGATGCAGAATCACACTGTTTGAGGCGTAGTCATAGTTCTGATCAGCATCTTGAGCGATCGCACTGGCTCGCACCTACACGAGAGAGAGAGAAAACGAACAAGGGGCATCAGTAATAGAAAATAATGTCTGTCTGACACAGCTGGTTAAGGTTTAGCTAGTTAGCAAGCTCCAGATAGACCCTAATGGTTGGCTGATGCTGTAACTCTAGATCCAAAAGTCATCTTAGTCTATTCAGATGAGTAGGCCTAGTGTTTATTATGGCTGTCAGTCGATTAAAATTTTTAATGTAGGCTAATTAATTATCTGATGTGTCATTAATCACAAATTACATTTGGCTGTGAAAATACCCCCAAAAGATTATTTAAAGCTATTTTGTGTTAAATGAGAAAGGATTAAGTAGACATTACAAATAGTAGAAATATTTCATTTGATTCAACATAAATTCAGTCAGAAACGAAACACCGCTGTGTTCCTCACCCACGCACAACTGTTCTGCTATGGCTTTATAGGTAATTTTTTTGTTGGCAAAACTGAGCAAAAACAGACAATGTTGTGTTTAAAATATAACACAATATCAACTTATTTACTGAACTGTTGTATAGGCTAAAATCACGTTTGCACTTGTGATATTCGGGACAAAAACAGCACTCGTGTGATACTGCTCTCGCTGCTCGTGTGATATCTCTTATCATGTGATAAATATGAGACAAAAACTCATACAGGAGCATTTTTGCCCCAATATCTTGAATTTTAGCGCATAACTTTGTTTATGGGGTTGTTTCCCTGCATCATATTTGTCAACAGTCAGCTGTGTGAAATGTAAGATGAAGTACAGGTCTGGGGGCGGGGCCAGTGCGATAACTGCGTTTAAAATATTTTAATCGTGTTATTTTTTCATAACTAAATAATTAAGTTACCGCGTTAAACTGACAGCCCTAGTATTTATGCGAGTAACATCTTAGGTGATTGGCTCAAAACTGGCAAAGATGACAGATTTAAATGCCATACTGCATATAGGTCCTGCACCAGCCAAGCAACTGCCATTGGGATGTATTGGAATGCTAATGGATAGCTTGCTCCAGGTATTAAAGACAAATCATGCTATGAGAGATCTCCTTTTCTGACTCTGATACTTAAAATCTGCAACGTCTGCGAAGGTTAAATCTGTCTCATTAAACAGGAAGAATCGGATATCCACCAACACATAAGCTCGCATAAGACTCCAGGATGCATGAAAACACACAAGCGTTGACACACATTCAGATTGGCTTCAAATTTATGACAACTGTTCTCATTCACCTGAGCGGGCCGGGAAAAGATTGAGACACAGATGGATTTAATATGTGTGGATTTGTTCGAGTACCACACAACAGTGTTGGGGAAATTGCTGAGGATTTCTGTAATCTGTCTGGTGAATGAACGTTTGAGCTGGTGGTGAACGCATGAATACGTACGGCTTGACTGCCTGGATCTCACTCACAACAAGCTGTGAAATGTGAATGTGTTTTAAAAGCAATGAATGTGACAGGCCGACTTTTTTTCCCAGTTCATTATCAGACAGAAAGTTCAGCTTCTGATAAGTGCTAATGTCTATGTTATTTATTAGAGAAAAAGAGGGAAGGAAGGAAGTGTTTGTGTGGGAGTGTATTTGTGTGTCCTTGTGATCTGGTTCTAGATGACCTCTGTTCCATCTAATTAAGAGTTCTGTTTGAAAGGTTTTTGCAGACTCGAGGGAGAGCTCCGTAGGCAGAGGTGTTAGAGCAAACCCCGATACACTATTATAATCAACACCAGTGTGTGTGGCGGAGTTGGAGTGTGTATGTGTGTCCCTCCCACACAATGTGGCTTGCGCTCATTGGCAATACTGGTAAGAAATATACTGTAAAGGCAAGAGGGTTTCTGGAAGGGGAAGGGTCAGAAATGAATTCACTTTGCTTCTTTTGCGTAAGTAAAATGCACATACTCTGTGCAGCATGTTGCATTTACACGTTCTGACAAATCCATTTTTTAAATATTTTGTATAAAATGGAATTTTAACAGGCCACCCACAGTAGTTCATGTCATTCCAAACATGTACGACTTTCTTTATTCTGTGGGACACACACAAACAAAAAGATATTCTGAAGAACTGTTTTTCCTCATACTGAGAAAGTCAATGGGATTCAAAACAACAATGGACCCAACTGACTGAATCAAAAACACTGAGACGTTTTTAAAAATACCTATTTTTCTGTTCCACACAAGAATTAAAGTCAAAGGTTTTGGATAATGCCAGAATTTTCATTTTTTGAAAGGCCTCTTTTTATATTAAATTTCAGCCACATTTTAAGATATCACTGCATGTATCTTTACGAACTTGTGGAAAAATATGCATTCAAAAAGGTAAATTAGTTGAAAACATATTTTACAACCAATAATGCAAAGTACAGATAATGATTTTTTTGTTGTTGTTGTTAAATTAAAAATACATGATTTTTGTAAATGTATGTGTAAAGTATGTGTACCAGTTTACCACTAAGCATTGTGTCATTAGCTAGCAACATGCTAATGTCAAAGCAAAGATAACAAGAGGATTCCTTTATATTGCTCATATGCTGTGTTTCATATCAAAGGCTATTTTCTATCTTTGAAATGTAAAGGTTGCTTCTATGAAATAAGCCTCAATGACACCGTCGACTCGCAGTATGGTGGAAAATGTCCTGCATTCTCAAAAGAACCAATTAGCTGTTAGTGAAGTCATCGCGTCTCTGCGGCCATTAGAAGTTTGGTTTTTTATAGAAAGTCAGTGACCTGAGACGTGTGCTTGGGACTGAAATATGTGCCTTTCTTGCTTTTTTTTTTTAATTAAGGGTGACTTTATGTCAGAATTAGTTGCTTATTCAAAATATGTTATTTAAATGTGAGTTTGGCAAGCAGTTTTGAGATTTAAGTGTTTCCTGATTCAAGTAGATAGGTTGGTCTTGCATGCTTGAAATAGCTGCTTGGAGGCATTGCAAATATTGCCGCTGAGTGAACTGACTTTCCTTAAAAAGGTACTTTGGTCAAAATCTATTGAAATCGGCTGCTTGAGTCATACATGTGTGGAGCTATTTGTGCGGAATCTCTGCCTTTGAGATTCAGCTGCTTATGTAGACGGTGAGCAGCGAGGCAGCTCTCTAGGTTTTAGTATGTTTGTGTTGCTTGAGTAAATGGCTGGATTAATTAGCCAGGCACATATCACCACCTGTCCCATTGAAATGTTGGCCAGTGTTTGCGGGTATGCATGTGCGTGTGTAGCTGTCTAATTTCATTCGTCCACACGAACACCCTGTAAAGATCCTGGCAGAGGGGATTCCCTGAGGTCAAGGCGATATGGATGTGGTATGGTGGCTGTAGAGGGACACATGAGGTTGCGGTGCTGATGTGTAATGGGTAGTGGTGGAGTGCTGGTTTGACCAGCTGCTGCTGAATACAATTTACTCAAGCTCAATCTGCAGATACATAAACACAGAACTTTTCTCTATGCTTACACGGAAATGTATGAATATCCAGGTTTATTAAATATGAAATATTTCTGATTCTGATATTATATTCTTAAAATCTTTTAAACTGCTTTAAAGGGATAGGTCACCCAAAAATGAAAATGTGATGTTTATCTGCTTGTACCCCCAGGGCATCCAAGATGTAGGTGACTTTGTTTCTTCAGTAGAACACATATGATGATTTTTAACTCCAACCGTTGCAGTCTATCAGTCGTATAATGCATGGCAATGGTAACAAAATCTATGAGAGTAAAAAAAAACATGCACAGACAAATCCAAATTAAACCCTGCGGCTCGTGACGACACACTGATGTCCTAAGACACGAAACGATCGGTTTGTGCAAGAAACTGAACAATATTTACATAATTTTTTACCTGTAATACACCACTATGTCCAACTGTCTTTGGGCGCGCGCACGGCATCCGGTGCGTGAGGTGTGTACGCGCTCTTGCGTAGTTTACGTTAATGGGTGTGTTGATATCCAGCCGAAGAGCAATCAACCATAACTTCAGGCGGGCAGGCTGAGAAGTTGGGAATATGTGGAAAAACACCACTCCCGAATGAGTTCACGTGAGAGAACGTAATCTTTTAGTTTTAAGTCGGTTTGAACAATCCGGATAAGC
>NW_015505228.1:1961680-1979450 GCF_001515645.1 Sinocyclocheilus grahami
TGATGTCCTAAGACACGAAACGATCGGTTTGTGCAAGAAACTGAACAATATTTACATAATTTTTTACCTGTAATACACCACTATGTCCAACTGTCTTTGGGCGCGCGCACGGCATCCGGTGCGTGAGGTGTGTACGCGCTCTTGCGTAGTTTACGTTAATGGGTGTGTTGATATCCAGCCGAAGAGCAATCAACCATAACTTCAGGCGGGCAGGCTGAGAAGTTGGGAATATGTGGAAAAACACCACTCCCGAATGAGTTCACGTGAGAGAACGTAATCTTTTAGTTTTAAGTCAGTTTGAACAATCCGGATAAGCGCAAGTAAGTACCATTTTGATTAACCATCGTACCTACAATGTTTGTGCACTGTGTAAACAATGAGTGACGTATACACGCGAGAGATCACTTCCGGCACTTGGGTAAACTACGCCAGAGCGCGTACACACCTCACGCACCGGATACCGTGCGCGCGCCCAAAGACAGTTGGACATAGTGGTGTATTAGAGGTAAAAAATGATATAAATACTGTTCGGTTTCTGGCACAAACTGATCGTTTCGTGTCTTAGGACATCAATGCCTCGTCATGAGCCGCAGGGTTTAATTTGGATTTGTCTGTGCATGTTCTTTTCACTCTCATATATTTTGTTACCATTGCCATGCATTATACGACTGAGAGACTGCAACGGTTAAAGTTAAAAATCATCATATGTGTTTTACAGTGTGGGGCAAACAGTGTGAGGATTGTAAACTGGATTGATTCAATTTAGCCAAATCAAGTCTGAATTTCAGCAGAGATAGCTACTAAAATCTCTATAGGACCATATCAGTTTATGATTTTAGTTACAAAGCAAATGGTTGAAGAAAATGCAATAAAGAAACAAAGAGCGAGAGAGAGAATATTATGAAGCTATCTTGAAAAGAGCTGTCAATTCCTTCAAATCGAATGATTCTGCTGTGTTTTCGGCTTTGTGCTGAGGCAGCTCTTGCCAGAATCATTCCTTATTGATCGGACACATTGTTTACCGAATGTGCCAGTGTAAGAGTGCTGTACTGCCTGAGTGACATTGCCCGAAATTCGCCCTCCTCTTTTAGTGTCCACTTTCTGAGCCAGAGAGAGAGATCCGGAGCTTTCCATCATCTGGAGAGGTGGACCAGTCCTCCTTAGGGACGCGGTGGGATCAGCAAACACAGCAGAGTCTTCTCATTAGTTTTCATTTTGGGCTGAATGGCAGTGAGTTTGTCAGTCTGAGACTGTAATGTGTTCTTTAATTATGATGGACAGAGTGCAGAGGAACAAGGAATGGAGAGGAATGTGACAAAAGAGTGAGATTTGGCAGTTCTATAACCATCAGAGAGCTTCAAAATCCTTAGATGAAGTCTCAGGCACACCTGTATATTTACAGTGACTAGACGGGAATATTTGGACACTGAAGCCATGCTTGAAATATATGAATTTCTTTGCATTAGACTAGGGTTTCTTATAAATAGGGGGTTTTAAGGGAACTGAAGGGGGTTTGTGATTTGGTGGAAAGTTAATAACTTTATTTATACCTTTAGATAATTTCAAGCATTTCTGTGGAGACAGAAGTTGACAGAATTTCACCAGTATTCACTCAAAATAAAAGACTGAGGATTTGAAATGCTTGTGTGGGTGTGTTTTTGCTTTAGGGTTTTCATATGAGATGAAATGTCATATCGTTGTTAAAATCACCACATAAGGCAAAATAATTAATCAAAACAAGACATTTACTGAAAAAAAGATTAAATATTTTATCTGTATACCTGCATGTCATTTAACCATTACCCAACATCAGAGAACCATGAACATGTGAAAGTGTTGTCAAATTATTGAAATATTAACTTAAAATTTTTCAAGTAAATATTTTCTGTCTGCGGGGCTTGGCTGAAAGCGTTGGAAACCCTGCATTATATAACATAACATCAAGCCAAATTAACTCCAGATATGTTTGACAACCAGACGTTCAACAACCAGAAATTGTTGCAATACTTAATTTCGAACAATGTATCTTTTATTTTATACCCTTAAACAGCTTTGTTTTTCTTAAAAAAAGGAAAACGTTATGCTTGAAAAGTGTGCTTATGCAGTATTTCTTTAAAATGAATGCTAATAAATTCATTCATTTTTAAATGCGTCTCAATTGTCCAAACCCTTTTTGCGAGCACTGTATATTCTGTGTGGTTAACATCCTTCCTCTCAGCAAACGAACATTTTCTCATCTGTTTGAGTCTCTTTTGTCATATATTATGTTCTCTTTTATAAATCTCTTCACATGCTTGTCTTCCATCCAATTTGTTTTCTTAATCATCTTAGGACTTTCGGTTCTCTGTCTCTCTTTGCTTTTTTTTCTTTCTAATTTCTGTTTCCATCTCTCTCCATATCTTGAGGTCTGAGAGGCCGAGAGCAGACGATCGATAGCTCAGGTAAGAGGAGCAGACGGCTGGTGATGTAGATGAGAATGGCTTGAGAGAGACAGAGACCCTGACCTTCTGACCATCTGTCCACCATCTTCACCGCCCCACCTCTCGCCTAGTAAGTGTACCATTTTTATCTTTAAAAAATACTTTCTGTACATTTGACCTTTGATCGAGTGATTTTTTTTTTTTAATTTTAATGGTAAATTTCCCACTATTTATTCTTCTGTCATCATCTACAGGTTTAAAAACATTAGCAACACTTTCCAAATATTATAGCTGTGTCTCATTTAGAAGGCTGCGTCCTCCGGAGGTCGCATTCGAAGGCTGCATACGTCATCGAGGCTGTCTCATTTCAGAAACCTGTGACCTTCGAATGCGACCTTCTTTCACAGGAATTCGGAGGATGCATGAGGTGTATCCTTCGCTGCTACAGATAACCCACAATTCTTTGCGTCGCCGTGAACAACCGTTGTTCATTTGAAAAATGCCGGCGCCGGCAGATGTAACGTACACACAAGCGCAGATGTGGTGTTTACAACTTACCTTAGTTCGCCTCGGTAAAAACGGATAAACTTTGTTTTAAATATCCTCCTCCTTTTTTTCTCTAATAGATGCCTGCTGTAGGTACACTGCAGCTCCTCAAACATTGAACAAAATAAAACAAGTAAAAGCATTTTTTTTTTCAAATTACTTTCCAAATTTAGAAATAATTTTCCTTCATTTAAGTAGTGTGAGAGCGCAACGATGCTCTAAATGTGTTGGCATAGCAAAGTGATACTTCCGGTTTCCTTTTCCGCCCGTCCTACGAAGGCCGTCTCGTTTAATTCTAGGTTGAGGACACTTCGTATATGCATCCTACAGAGGACTCGACCTCTAGAGGATTCGACCTCCGGAGGGTGCAGCCTTCTAAATGAGACACAGCTTATATTATTCTTAACGTTTGTCTGCCACTCTGAAGCTGTGAATTACTTTGTTAATGTCATACGCAGTTAAGGTGTTCTGTCAGTCTTTATATCAGGTATAATCAGAAGATGAGAGTGAGATTAACCGAGATGCACATTTTCATGTGAGTGAGTGAGTGACATTTTGCTTTGACCCACTGAGATTAATGTAAAGATGTTAATTAGAACAAAAAGAACTGATTTGTATTCAAAGTTTGTGTCTTACGCCTATGTGAGTCATGGACATTTTTTCATATTTCTGTAGTGAATAATGCTACAAATAGTTCGGTAGTACAATATTGCTAATATTTATAAAGCCATAATAAAACATTAGACTAGTGTTAAGAAAATATTGTGCCAGAATGTACACTATAAACAATGATTTTTTTTTAAAGTTGTAAATACAACAAAGATTATTGGAATACATTTTGCAAGACAATACAAAGTTTACTTTTAATTCTATGTGTTTCTTGCTGTTTCTTTGTAATTGTTTGTAAAATTTACTATCAATTTCTGAGTTTCTTCGCCATTTTTAGTAACTTTTTCAGAAGTAAAGTTTGCTGTGGATGGCACATTCAGTGCAATAAAGCAACTCCTGTGGTGCCTTGTCGTCGCATAAAGGCTCTGTCGGTCAAATGGAAGAGGACTTGCCCATCACTCAACCAGATGACTCTGTGTCGCTCTGTCTCTCTTTTTATTCTCTATCTTTTTTCAATTCATTGTTTACCTCCTTGATTAAATCTGGTGAGTCTAATATCGATGTGCAAACAAAGTCTGCTATTCTGAATCCATGGTGACAATCGTCCGGTGCATATTAATATAAAATAATCCGCCTTTAGCACACACAGCCTGCACAGCAGCCTTATTAAAGGGTGAACTCTAGTGCCCGGGGAGTGCGTGGGATTTGTTGGAGGGGATTTCGATGAAACACGTTTTAATCTTTTTTTTAATTTTTATATTAGCCTCCTTTGGGAGGTCGGACTTCCGTTGTTGGCTGCATTTGGATATCATTTCAGGGCAATTAAAAAGCAATTGAACTGCAGCTGAAATCTAAGCTTAAAAAACTCATATAAAGACTTAATGATAGAAACTGTGTTCTGATTGACAATACTATAAAACTGATTTCATTGGTAAAGCCACTGTAACTATAAATTATATCGAAAGCAATGAGGAAACACCACAAGGCATTTCAAACTTTGTGTAAATAGAAATCAAATAGAAAGATAGATGTATCAATTGCCTGTTAGAGGTTCCCGATAAATCCTTTCTTTATGATGCCCCCGGAGCATCTCTGTTAGCAGAGTCCCAAACAAAATCATTAACAAAGACAGTCACTGCAGTAAACATTGAGATTTAAAGGAATATTCAGGGCTCTTTCTGTCGATTTTGTCGATTAAACACGAAAAATAATTGTGATTTTTACCTTAGTTGTAAAAACTAAAAACGTGTATATGCACTTACAAAGGGAGCCTAGGGGGCAGCCGTTGTGCACTTGCCCCATAGACTTTCTTTGCACTATCAATTTAGTTTTTCCCCCTTTTTTCGAAAAATAATTGTGATTTTTACCTTAGTTGTAAAAACTAAAAACGGGTATATGCACTTACAAAGGGAGCCTAGGGGGCAGCCGTTGTGCACTTGCCCCATAGACTTTCTTTGCACTATCAATTTAGTTTTTCCCCCTTTTTATGATATTGTGTGTTATCAACAGCATATGCCACAGATGCTGTCGTATACTTACAGTATATTTAACCCAAAATGTTCCTTTAACAGGGAAGGAAATAGCTGGAAGCCAGGTCTATGGGGAACAAATGAAAGAGGGAGGCGGTATAGTTGGGCAAAGTCAAAGAATGTAAGTCCAAAGACATTGCTGGGCTGTAGGGCTGGGTTAAGGGGACAGACAGTCTGCATTTAGCATTTCAAACAGATGGAAACCGGCGGCCGTGCTCTGACACACATCTGTTTGTCCCTGTTTTGGAAAACAGTCGGTGTGAGTGTGTCGCTCTGTCTCTCTTTTTATTCTCTATCTTTTTTCAATTCATTGTTTACCTCCTTGATTAAATCTGGTGAGTCTAATATCGATGTGCAAACAAAGTCTGCTATTCTGAATCCATGGTGACAATCGTCCGGTGCATATTAATATAAAATAATCCGCCTTTAGCACACACAGCCTGCACAGCAGCCTTATTAAAGGGTGAACTCTAGTGCCCGGGGAGTGCGTGGGATTTGTTGGAGGGGATTTCGATGAAACACGTTTTAATCTTTTTTTTAATTTTTATATTAGCCTCCTTTGGGAGGTCGGACTTCCGTTGTTGGCTGCATTTGGATATCATTTCAGGGCAATTAAAAAGCAATTGAACTGCAGCTGAAATCTAAGCTTAAAAAACTCATATAAAGACTTAATGATAGAAACTGTGTTCTGATTGACAATACTATAAAACTGATTTCATTGGTAAAGCCACTGTAACTATAAATTATATCGAAAGCAATGAGGAAACACCACAAGGCATTTCAAACTTTGTGTAAATAGAAATCAAATAGAAAGATAGATGTATCAATTGCCTGTTAGAGGTTCCCGATAAATCCTTTCTTTATGATGCCCCCGGAGCATCTCTGTTAGCAGAGTCCCAAACAAAATCATTAACAAAGACAGTCACTGCAGTAAACATTGAGATTTAAAGGAATATTCAGGGCTCTTTCTGTCGATTTTGTCGATTAAACACGAAAAATAATTGTGATTTTTACCTTAGTTGTAAAAACTAAAAACGGGTATATGCACTTACAAAGGGAGCCTAGGGGGCAGCCGTTGTGCACTTGCCCCATAGACTTTCTTTGCACTATCAATTTAGTTTTTCCCCCTTTTTTCTCTCTCTCTTTCTCTTTGTTAAGAATTAAAATGATATTGTGTGTTATCAACAGCATATGCCACAGATGCTGTCGTATACTTACAGTATATTTAACCCAAAATGTTCCTTTAACAGGGAAGGAAATAGCTGGAAGCCAGGTCTATGGGGAACAAATGAAAGAGGGAGGCGGTATAGTTGGGCAAAGTCAAAGAATGTAAGTCCAAAGACATTGCTGGGCTGTAGGGCTGGGTTAAGGGGACAGACAGTCTGCATTTAGCATTTCAAACAGATGGAAACCGGCGGCCGTGCTCTGACACACATCTGTTTGTCCCTGTTTTGGAAAACAGTCGGTGTGAGCTCAGAGCACATACATGCCATGTGTTTATAGACTTCATCATGGAATGCCTTTTTGACTTTGAAAGTGTGACCTCTCTGGTGATATTGCATGATTTATGTGATGGATCACAGACCTAAATTCCTAAACAATTCCAAAGACAGTCACTGCAGTAAACATTGAGATTTAAAGGAATATTCAGGGCTCTTTCTGTCGATTTTGTCGATTAAACACGAAAAATAATTGTGATTTTTACCTTAGTTGTAAAAACTAAAAACGTGTATATGCACTTACAAAGGGAGCCTAGGGGGCAGCCGTTGTGCACTTGCCCCATAGACTTTCTTTGCACTATCAATTTAGTTTTTCCCCCTTTTTTCTCTCTCTTTCTCTTTGTTAAGAATTAAAATGATATTGTGTGTTATCAACAGCATATGCCACAGATGCTGTCGTATACTTACAGTATATTTAACCCAAAATGTTCCTTTAACAGGGAAGGAAATAGCTGGAAGCCAGGTCTATGGGGAACAAATGAAAGAGGGAGGCGGTATAGTTGGGCAAAGTCAAAGAATGTAAGTCCAAAGACATTGCTGGGCTGTAGGGCTGGGTTAAGGGGACAGACAGTCTGCATTTAGCATTTCAAACAGATGGAAACCGGCGGCCGTGCTCTGACACACATCTGTTTGTCCCTGTTTTGGAAAACAGTCGGTGTGAGCTCAGAGCACATACATGCCATGTGTTTATAGACTTCATCATGGAATGCCTTTTTGACTTTGAAAGTGTGACCTCTCTGTACAATTTATGCGATGGATCACAGATCCAAATGCCTAAACATGCTCTGACATAATCATGTATTTGTTAAATTTTAAGCATGTGTAGATTTGAGTTAAAGGTGGTGAAGGACATCTACCTACCAAAGTCAAGAAACCACTGAATAATCTTCAATGTTGCTTTTTAATGTGTACACTTCAGTCAAACATTTGGAATTAATTAAGATTTTTTTTAAAGAAACTTTTTTGCACACCAAGGCTACATTTATTTGATGAAAAATATAGTAAAATATTTCACAGTAAAATACTTTAAAAAAAGTTTTCTATTTTAATATATTTTAAAATGTAATTTATTCCTGTGATTGTAAAACTACATTTTAAGCAGTTATCACTAGTCTTCGGTGTCACATGATCTTTCAGAAATCATTCTAATATGCTGATTTGCTGCTCAATTTTTATCAATTATTATTATTACTCAATTACTAATAATGGTTTTTATTATCAATGCTGAAAACAGTTTTTGCTGCTTAATATTTTTGCAGAAAATGTACTACAATTTTTCCCCCCAGGATTCTTTGATGAAAAGAAAGTATAAAAGAACAGCATTAAGAATATAATATGCCAATATAATATAATAACACCAGTATTACTAATGGTCTTTAAAAATGCTTTTTTAAACATTAAACATTTAAACATTAAAACCTTTTTTTTTATCATCAAACTCCAGTTTATCATTTGAACGGTTTCTTTCAGAACATCTGATCAATTCTAAAATCTGGTTTAAAATGTGGTTTATTAAAACCAAAAATACACTCTCAAAACTACACCTTAGTAAACCAAACCTTACACCGTATCCTTGGCTCAATTTCTTAATACAGTCAGTGGAGAGATTAAGCGCGCTGCGGCTGAAACACAGTAGTAGCCAGTGGATATTCTTACAGATGTCAGCAGTGTCTCCCTGCCAGAGACTGATCTGTCTCTGAACGATATGAAACATTTCATTTATGAAAAACAACCTAATCCTGAATGACACATCCTGCTGTCTCCATGTCCCCGTTTCCTTCTCTCTTTCTTGCTTTTTTCCCTGTGACTGACACCAGTTGACTTCTCGTACCACATTACAGGCTCTTAGACAGTTAGCGGTAGTGTGGTTCAATTGAAGCGTGTGCCTGGCTCTAATTATACTTAAAAGGTGGACTGTGAGCTGCATCTCTGATCGAGGCTTGGTGGAGCACTTCATGCAGCGCTTGGAGAAAAATACCCTAGCGGATGAGAGCGAGCCAGATGCTTGCTGCTTGTGTAAAATTCCTGAGGACATTAGAGACTTCCATGTGCTCCTTTTTCACTTGGGTTTATTAGCAAAGCAAACCTGATTAAGGACAGGATAAGTAGTGGAGAACAAAAGTGAAGGTGCCACGCTTTCATTTCCATCTGTCGCACCACCGTGCAGAGAAAGCCGGAGAGATTAATCTACCCAGCTGCTCTTTGTCTTGTCAGCGATCTCCAGGAATACTTAAATAACACTGATATAATGTTTAAACAATGATTAGAACTGTTTGAGAGGAACGAGCAGTGGTGTTTGCATAGAGAATGAACGATGAATATAGCGCTGAAAGAGAAATGTTTTTATGAAACTTCTGAAGTACTGCTAATGAAGATATTACTCAGAAGGAGTTTAAATAATAATGTCGTCTGCTGATGGCCATGATAGACGAGGGCCAGCTGGCTACAGAAGAAGATGCCAGCAGCCATCAGCTAATGCCAGAGCAGCTTTCCATCAGTTACTCACACTTGTGCATCTAAAAGACATCTAAACAGGCTGATTCATACACAGTTCAAGCAGCCGAAGTCGAGGAAGACACTTCACAAAATAACCCCTGCAAAAGAAATTCTGGAGGGGAAAAAAATAGATTTTCAGAGATTTTTAGACTTCTTAGAAAAGCCATTTGATAGTCATATATTCTAATAACGGTTGACAAAATAGCCAGGTAGTTTACAACATGTGCAGTCTATTGTAACCCAATTCATTATGAATCTTTGCCAAGTTTGACTGCAGATTACGTGATTATAGACCCTATATTGGTGGTGTTTCTGTCATATCTGCCCACACACACACACACACACAAAACCTGTAACTTATTAAAATATTCTCTGCTTTGGAACAAAGTTTACTGTGAAAAGTGCTCTACAAATAAAATTTGAATTAATATCAAATTGAAATAAAAATACATAATATATGAAAAAGATGTGTAAGTTTAATACAAACTGAAGACGTTACAAAGCAAATTATTATATTTAGCAAACAATATTACTACTTTTAACACAATATAAATGAGCTATTATACATTAAAATATATATTTTTATATATTTTAAAGGATTTTTGCCTTTATATCCACCTAATTTTTCAATGTGGAAAGTTGTTTTCTGTGAATATGTGAGACTTCTGGTTCATTAGCTGCTGTAGGGAAATAACGAGAAGAATAACAAAGTGCAGTAAACTGTAAAACTGTTTGCACTACAAACCACTGTGTTCAAAATTAAGATAATACATTCAAATAATATGGTAAGACACACCAGTTTGCAATATCAAGCAGCAAAATGAGCTGTTTTTTACAGCTAAAAATAGCTGGAAGCGGATGACACCGGAAGCCAGACCCATAAAATTTACAAATTATCACATCTGCTCTTACAGGGAAAATAAGGTGGATACCTGCCTTTGTATTTGCATTTGTGTTTACATCATATTTGACAGTCCTTCAAAAGTTTGTAACTGTAGTTTTTAACAGTTGTTTAAAAAGTTTTTAAAAAAGCTTGATACATCAAGTAGTATCTAGAAAGTGACAAACTAATGCAAGCAATCCCAAACTAAAGTGTATGCCACTGTTACTGATATAACTGACAAACAGATGCCTTTTAATTGGTTTGTTTAAAAGAACTGACAGTCGAGCTCAATTTAAACTAATGACCTCACACTTACAGCAAGAAATATTCCCCCTAAGGGAAACTGGCAGTTCCCCCTGAAGCTGAACTCTTAGATTCACTCATGGTGTGCACACAGTGGCCTGACCTCTGCGCTAAGCCCCTCTGAAGTCTTTGAGGAGCGCAGCTGCATAATGAAACGTCCCGCTGCATTATAACGCATTATGGTGTGATAGAGTAGCCTCACCTCCTCTCAGTACCTTAATGAGGAGAGTGCAGCAATTCTAGTCTTGGGGGAGAAAGATGAGGAGAGGGAGCGAGGGAGAAACGCATGGTTTTTGCTGCAGCATACATTTTTCATGAATTGCCCTATTCATCATTTGGCGCCGGGCGGATAGTTGTTATCTTACAGTAGCTGTTGTTTATTTTCCGAGGTGATCGAGGTGTTAAACATGCACGTACACGTACTGACTAATTCGACAGAGTAAGTGGGCTGAGCGAGGGAGTCGCAGCGGACCTACGTAGGTTTGTAGCGTCTGAGTGGAAGGAGTCATTAAAAACACCATCGAAGCATAAAGATGCTTACAGAAGAACTTTGCCAAGGGGCACGTTGTTATTCGCCGGGAGAGCACATGTGTGTATATGTTGAACACATGAAAACATGATTGGGGTATCAGTGTGAGTGTTGATTTCTACTCATTAAAAGAAGAAGAGGGTCTCCTCCTGAGTCACCAGCCAGGCCACAGTCATTCAAACAGGGAGGCGCAGCTATTTTAGTACATGTATTCAACATACACGCTCACAACAGTACTGCTGAAGTCTCTCTGGGCTGGATATTTGACTGATAGAGCTGAGGTGCAGAAGGACTGTGCTTTAAGAGTATAGTTCCTCACCTATAAATAAATGATGGATTCCTTTGCAGCTCTTGCTCCGTTACACCCAGACACATCTGACATGTGTGGCATTTCTTCGCAGCACGGGCAAATCCAGTGCTAATAACCAATTAAGAAAAGAAAGCTGAGACGGCGTGGAATAAACAGAAGAGGCTTGGAAGGAGTAATGGAAATGGATAAAAAGGAATGCATCTTTTGTGTGTTAAAGCTAAAATCCATTAAGCATACACAATGTGATGGTAATAAATAGAGCGCTAATATTTTCCCACACAGACTGCAGTCTCACCAGAACAACAATATTATTTCGTGTTCTTCCTCATTCTCTCACGTACACATCCTGCACACCAGCTGTGTGGGTTTGTATGGCGGTATGGTCAGTGGCCGCTTGAAGAATAGAGCAAGTCCACAGGGATGCAGCAGACTAACTAAAATATAATTATTATTACCATGGTAGTTACAGTGCTCAAAATGATCTTAGCCTACCATTTAAGTAATGTGATTAAACACGTCAAGATTCTGTCAATGTCTGACAGGACATAGTTTAAAACCCAATACTGGCCTTAGATGTAATATTTCATTACATGAAAATGTTATTTCTAATTCACTAGATCCTGAAGAGACTCTAAAGTCTACTGTCTAATTCTATTCCATCTGTCACAGCTCCCCCGTTGCGCGTGCGGCAGAAACTCAGTGGATGACGCTGCACGTGCGCTTTTCTCCCACCTGAGAGTTAGTCTCGCGTGCCAAACCACTCCAACATCGCAATATAATTATATAACGGTCTCCTAATAAATACTGAATCGGGAATTACCACCGTGGCAACAAACCCTAATCGTAAACGCATCAGATCCTTAAACATTGCACGTTCCACTTCTGTCTGTTTCTGTCTGCACTGACGCGCCAATGCATCTAGTGCACAACTGCACATTTTCTCATTGAAAAGCGCAAAAAACAACTCTGAACAGAGGGAGATGCAAGCGTGCAAATACAGGAAGGCACAGACAGAAAGAAAAAGAACTTGCACAGGTCAGCCCACATGCTGGTTCCGTCACCTCCTCTCATCAGGACGTGGTAGATGAAGAAATACGTGCCCGGCACGCTGCAGATGAACTTGCCCGAAGTGCCATCATAGTTGTTGCCGAGGTTGGTGACCACGTCGTCGAACTTGAGGATCTCATAGCCCTCGTGAGGGTTCTTCAGTCCCGCGTAGAAAGCCACCCGTGGGTGCGTGTTGTATGTAACCGTGCTGATAGCTCCATCATTGCCCAGACTCAGAACCCCGTTTCGGCCCCTGTCCCCCCGATCCCCCGGGGGCCCCATCGGACCCGGGGGCCCTGGTGGCCCCGGAGGTCCGGGTTTGCCTGGCCGGCCCGGCTTCCCCTGTGGCCCCTGGAGGAGCGTGGAGGGTGGAGGCATGTTGCTGTGATCGGCCAGTGCCTCGGCCTCGGCCTGCACAGAAGAACCGGTGCTGGCGATGCCCGTGCTGGTGCCCTTGTTCTGGTACGGGTCGCACACCATTCGACAGGTGCCCAGCATCTCATAGTGGCTGTTGTCATTGCTCACGGAGCTGACCAGCACGGGGATGAGCACCACCAGCACCAGCACCAGCATGACCCCTACAGCGGCCGCCACCAGGGTCTTCCTGCCCAGGCTGAGGCGCGGGAGTGGCTGGGCAGCCAGCGTGGGTCTGCCGGGAGCCGAAATGGTGACTGCTGGAGAAGAGGAGACCGCAGAGAGAGAGACAGACAGAGGGGTGCAGGGGGGGTCCCGGGGGAAAGGCGCCAAGCCCTATCCCAAGCGTGTGGAGGAGTGTGTGAGGGTGAAAGAGACCCACATGCACACGCTATCACACGCTTGCCCAGCTCCGTGCACGCCTGGCTTGCTAAGCTGGCTCACTGGATCCGATGGGCTGGCAGGAAAGCGCTTTCACACAGATCCCACATCCGCTCGGTCACACTCACATGCATACGCACTCTCACACACACACACACGCGCATGCATGCGAACGCGCTCACACGCTCTCCCCAAAAGTCGATCCCATTGTCTGGTGGACAGAGTTGCACTCGGTAATGAAGAGAATGAGAGATGGCAGAGGCAGCAAAGAGGAAGAGAGGATGAAGTGAGCGAGTGTGCGCATGGGAGTGAAGGACAGCGTGAGAGAGAGAAAGAGAGAGAAGCAGATATAGAGGAGAGACAGGGTATGTTTGCAGAGGCGTTTTCTCAGTCTGAGGGTTTTATACTGAGTAACCCCCCCCCCACACACCCCAACACACACACCCAGCCTCTCTTCCTCTCCTCTCCCTCTCTGTGTCACAGCGATACAGCCAGGGGAAAGGAAGAAAGGTAACCAAGAGGAGAAGAGGGGACGGCACAGGAAAATGTAAAATGGTACAAAGAATACAGTAGGAAAGATCAAATCTCATCACAAAAAAGCTCACAGTAAACATTAAGATTTGATGTCTGACAGACTATATTAAAAAGTATCCTTTCACAGGGACTCGTATCATGAAAAATCCATATTTTAATATACATTCTTAAAATAAAGTTTCTTTTCTGGCATCTATAACTTTAATCAATGGAAACTTTCCATTGTGCAAAAGGTTCTTTATAGCGTAAAAAGGGTCATTAGTAAAATTCTTATGTCAGTCGTGACTGACGAATTGGGATCTCGCCCGAGAGCCCAATCACCTTCGAGTGTAAACTAAACAAGCCAATGACAGTTGGCGTGCGTGTTTCGCCACGCGCACCCCGCCCCGCGGGTATAAAAGGAGAGCGCGTGCAAATGGACATCAGCTTTTCGCTTCGGAGCCGAGTCTTCTCAGGACGAATCTCAGCGAGTGTTTGAAAGAAACAGCTGGCGTTGGTGTTACGGCGTGTCAGCGGGGGTTGCCATCCAGGCTGCTGAAACCTCGGTGAGCTGCAGCTGCTATTCTGCGGTCTCGCCGCAACCTCCCCTGGGCGCTTCAGCACTCTGTCTAAAAGAGTGTTTTTCATTCTCAAAAAAGAGACAATTTCTAAAAGAGCTTCACGAGCGATGGGTGTCTTTTTAAAGATGGCTGCTAGGTGCCCGTGTGTAGTGATTCCCCCTTCGGGCGATCCCACATGTGTACTCTTCTACGGTACGGCTCCTCTCACGGTAAGCCCGTGTCTTTCTCTGGCAGTCGTTCTCTGCCATCTCTGTTGTGTAGTCGTCTCACCCCAGGCAGGTTGAGTCTACCGCAGGGACTTCCATATGTAGCACTGCCCTGGGCCAGTCCATATGTGTATTCCACATGATACCTCCTATGCGCACGATGTGGCTTCCGTAGTGCTCCCAACTGGGTATGCTTTCCCAGTGTTATCCAATGTACCACTGTATGGAACAGCAGTGGCGGACACCTCTGCCTAGCCGCTGTCCTATCATGCCCCAGCTGGTGTGAGGGGACTTGCAATAGTGGCGTTTTCCATACGGATCCCAATTCGTTAGTCACGACTGACGTAACGTAGAACGTGACTGACGGAAAGGGAACGTCTCGGTTACTTGTGTAACCCTCGTTCCCTGAAGGAGGGAATGGAGACGTTACGTTCCGTCGCCACAGTTGCTGTAACACCGCTGTACGGCCAGGGCGCGTAGTCTCGGCTCCTCAGCCAAAAACTGATGTGCGTTTGCGAAACTGAAATTGCACAAAAACATACAATTTTTAGAAAAGAAGTAAGCATTAAGGTCCACCCCTAACCCCCGCCCCTAAACATAACCACCACTGGAGCATAAGCAGATCATACAAAAGTGTAAATAAGATTTAACAAATAACAAATTCATATAAATTAGCCACCAATGAGCAAAAATGAAAATAGTTATGAATTGTAATGAGATTGTGTTGGAAAAAGACTGTCCAATATTGTGCTGTTCCTGGCTGTGTGTAGCACCTCCTGCTCTGCCAATGCTTACGATGATCCCAATGCTAGAAACTAGCAGGTTGTGCAGAACAGTTCAGCATGGAACCTGTCGTATTTATATTTTTGGGAAAAAAATTAATTAATTAATAATAATACTAAATTATGTGATCCCTTTAATAAAAACACAAAAATAAAATTGTTGTTATTATTAAATTATATGACCCCTCTCTATATTCAATCAGGAGTAAAAATACAAACACATAAGCATGCTGTTTTTGAACTGAGGTCCTACAAAATTATTTTAGATAGTATTATGATAAGATAATTTAAGGAGCAAATTCACTGCTATTCCTCTCTGTACGTTTCTTTGATTTTGAGTGTATGTCATATAGAGTCTTATTGTATTTCACTTACTTTTTTCCCTGGCTGCCAATAAAGTTCCCTCCTCCTCCTCCTGCTCAGAAATGGTTTGTTATTGGCCTGTTGCGTTTTTGATCATGGTGCCTATTGATCTGATCCTCTGATTGAATTACGGGTCCTGTGTGGAAAAAAATCCATCTGTATGGCTCATACTAGACAGCTGACATTTCTACCCAAAGCGCTGGTCGCTGGGAGAAGAGCTGCAGGATTCTGGACATGTCATATGATCTTAAATTACAGCAAGAGTGTGATGTGACTTAGGATGAGGTTTTGTTAAGGTTTCAAAGTGTGTAGAAGTGACAAATTCAAAAGTAAAATCTGTGTAGGTAACGTTGACTATTCACTATTTTGTCAGAAATTTTTTAGCCTTTTTAGGCTATGAGAGTAAACAGTGAGGGAAGGCAAGAAATAAAGGAGCAATGAAAGATAGAGATGCCAATAGATTGAGAGAGCAACTGAAAGGCAAGAAAAGGAGACAGTGATGATCCCGTGTGCTCACTGGTCTAAGCACTGGGGTAATATATGACCTGATGATGTTTTCATTGCTATTGATGGGTTCAGTAAAGGAAGTGTGATTGAAAAGAGGAAGGCATGGTGACATTTATTGGTAGGGGACTGCAATGGTTCATACTACTGTTTCACACAGTGATCTAATGATCTTTTCCACTAATTCATTGGACACACATTCTGGTATGTTCACATTCCTCCAGTAACTGAATTTGTGGAAACCCTGTTTTAACCCTGAATGCTGCATGTGTTTAAAGGAGAAATGTATTATTTAAATTTATTTAAAATTATTTTCTTTTCTTTTTTATATTAAAAACAAATTAATGATACACAGATTAAAGGGATAGTTCACCCTCATGTCGTTCCAAACCCATAAGACTTTTCTTTGGAACACAAATGGTTGGGGCTATCTGTTTGTCCAGCCAATGAAAGTGTTTAGGAGAACTTTTTAAAAACAATCATTATTTTTCAACTTAGCTTTCTTAATGAAAGGTGTATGCTTCATATCTATTAATTTCTATCCAGAAAACAAAAGCAAGTACAGTTTGAAAATTTTTAGTTTTCATTTGTTAATGTTTATGAAAATAATCTCTTATGCTAACCAAGGCTTCATTTATTTAACTAAAAATACAGTAAAAAAGTAATATTGTGAAATATTTTGACAGTTAATAAAAGTTCCCCTACTATGGATTTTTGAAAATTACCTTTCATGCAGTGTGTAACACAGCTCTAAGTGAATGAAGTTTTAAAGGGGTCATATGATGCTATTTTAAAGATCATTATTTTGTGTATTTGGTGTAACAGAATATATTGACATGCTTTAATGTTCAAAAAACACATTATTTTTCAAATACTGTACATTATTGTAGGTCCTCTATGCCCCGCCTCTCTCAAACGCGTCGTTTTCTACAAAACCCCTCCTTCCGACAAGCGCAGTCTGCTCTGATTGGCCAGCTGACCCAGTGCATTGTGATTGGCCGAACACCACAAGCACGCGTCAGAAATGTAACGCCCCTTACCACATTCGCGAGCTTCAGCTTTCAACATAAATGTGAAGACAGTACATAATGTCCTTAGTTTTACTATCAGTTCAAGCCCGAAAGGGTAACAGAGTCGCGTGACAGACACAGTGATGATGCGTATGTATTTGCAGTACACAAGCTGTGATTAAGAAATCTGACTCCACTATCTTTCTCTCATGCACACACACACACACACACACACACATACGACGCGATACTCTACACGGCACAAAACTCCGCATTTGAACAGTCAATGAACTATTAAGAAAACATACTGCAGTAGCTGATTCAGAATAAGCGCCAGATTAGGGCTGCACGATAAATCGAAATGGAATCGAGATCGCGATTCGGCAGAAGCTGCGATTGTCATGCGTATCTTTCAGTAAAGCACGGTTCTATGATCAGCAGTAAATCTCCATCCAAAGGCCAGAGGGCACTCTTGCGCTGAAACTCCAAAGACGCCTTGCAGAAGAAACCCAGAAAATGCCTATCGCTGCAGCTGAATAAACAGAAGATTCAACTGCTTTAATTGATTCAACGTGACTAATAAACACACGACTACGACAATATACGGTTTATCTGAGTTTTTATTATTATAATTTTCATTAAAATAAAGTATATTTATAATGCAATGCCTTTATCACTGCTTAAATACTATGAAATATGGTGCGTGCCTTATTCTGTGTAAGAAGCCACATCATCTCACAGAAGGATTTATTTCAAACACTCGACTGACGTTATGAAGTGAGTTTGGAGTAAAGATATGTTATTAAATGCGGTATTTTCACATGCTTTCAGATGGAGCAGCATTT
>NW_015505228.1:1980682-1990503 GCF_001515645.1 Sinocyclocheilus grahami
TAGGGCTGCACGATAAATCGAAATGGAATCGAGATCGCGATTCGACAGAAGCTGCGATTGTCATGCGTATCTTTCAGTAAAGCACGGTTCTATGATCAGCAGTAAATCTCCATCCAAAGGCCAGAGGGCACTCTTGCGCTGAAACTCCAAAGACGCCTTGCAGAAGAAACCCAGAAAATGCCTATCGCTGCAGCTGAATAAACAGAAGATTCAACTGCTTTAATTGATTCAACGTGACTAATAAACACACGACTACGACAATATACGGTTTATCTGAGTTTTTATTATTATAATTTTCATTAAAATAAAGTATATTTATAATGCAATGCCTTTATCACTGCTTAAATACTATGAAATATGTTGCGTGCCTTATTCTGTGTAAGAAGCCACATCATCTCACAGAAGGATTTATTTCAAACACTTGACTGACATTATGAAGCGAGTTTGGAGTAAAAATGTGTTATTTAATGTGGTATTTTCACATGCTTTCAGATGGAGCAGCATTTACTTCACAGAGCCGTAGTTCACTGAGAAGCTATGCAAACAGCTGTCATTATCGCGAACGATTTCTTTGATTTCAGAATCGATTTTTTTGCGTAACTTGTCAGTGAACTATGGCTCTCTGTAGTAAATGCTGCTCCATCTGAAAGCACGTGATGATGATTTCCTGCTGATTACAGAACCGGCATTACTATCAAAATGCGCATGACAATCGCATTCGATTAATCGTGCAGCCCTACGCCAGACTGTCATAGCAAAGTCGGAACTGACCCATTTTTTTTAGAAATAGCCTTTGCACAGCCAGCCTTGTAGGCTACTCTCCTAGGTTCACAAAACTGTCGTCCATAAAATGCGTTGCACAAATTCGAACATCTGGGTTGTGCTGTTCTGTTGTAAATAAATCTTAACCAATGATTCCTCATTGCATCTACTTTCAGAAGGCCAATTCAAGTGCTTTTGCTTTCCCACAGAAACACACACCGTCTCCCTGACATGGCTGCATCAACACTACTGCGGTTCCTGAAACCACGCCTTCTTTCTCTGCGTGCACATTTGGGCAGCATTACGCAAATATTTCCACATCGTGACGTAGACATGTGGGGGCATGTTTGATAGAAAAGAAGTAAGCATTAAGGTCCACCCCTAACCCCCGCCCCTAAACATAACCACCACTGGAGCATAAGCAGATCATACAAAAGTGTAAATAAGATTTAACAAATAACAAATTCATATAAATTAGCCACCAATGAGCAAAAATGAAAATAGTTATGAATTGTCATGAGATTGTGTTGGAAAAAGACTGTCCAATATTGTGCTGTTCCTGGCTGTGTGTAGCACCTCCTGCTCTGCCAATGCTTACGATGATCCCAATGCTAGAAACTAGCAGGTTGTGCAGAACAGTTCAGCATGGAACCTGTCGTATTTATATTTTTGGGAAAAAAATTAATTAATTAATAATAATACTAAATTATGTGATCCCTTTAATAAAAACACAAAAATAAAATTGTTGTTATTATTAAATTATATGACCCCTCTCTATATTCAATCAGGAGTAAAAATACAAACACATAAGCATGCTGTTTTTGAACTGAGGTCCTACAAAATTATTTTAGATAGTATTATGATAAGATAATTTAAGGAGCAAATTCACTGCTATTCCTCTCTGTACGTTTCTTTGATTTTGAGTGTATGTCATATAGAGTCTTATTGTATTTCACTTACTTTTTTCCCTGGCTGCCAATAAAGTTCCCTCCTCCTCCTCCTGCTCAGAAATGGTTTGTTATTGGCCTGTTGCGTTTTTGATCATGGTGCCTATTGATCTGATCCTCTGATTGAATTACGGGTCCTGTGTGGAAAAAAATCCATCTGTATGGCTCATACTAGACAGCTGACATTTCTACCCAAAGCGCTGGTCGCTGGGAGAAGAGCTGCAGGATTCTGGACATGTCATATGATCTTAAATTACAGCAAGAGTGTGATGTGACTTAGGATGAGGTTTTGTTAAGGTTTCAAAGTGTGTAGAAGTGACAAATTCAAAAGTAAAATCTGTGTAGGTAACGTTGACTATTCACTATTTTGTCAGAAATTTTTTAGCCTTTTTAGGCTATGAGAGTAAACAGTGAGGGAAGGCAAGAAATAAAGGAGCAATGAAAGATAGAGATGCCAATAGATTGAGAGAGCAACTGAAAGGCAAGAAAAGGAGACAGTGATGATCCCGTGTGCTCACTGGTCTAAGCACTGGGGTAATATATGACCTGATGATGTTTTCATTGCTATTGATGGGTTCAGTAAAGGAAGTGTGATTGAAAAGAGGAAGGCATGGTGACATTTATTGGTAGGGGACTGCAATGGTTCATACTACTGTTTCACACAGTGATCTAATGATCTTTTCCACTAATTCATTGGACACACATTCTGGTATGTTCACATTCCTCCAGTAACTGAATTTGTGGAAACCCTGTTTTAACCCTGAATGCTGCATGTGTTTAAAGGAGAAATGTATTATTTAAATTTATTTAAAATTATTTTCTTTTCTTTTTTATATTAAAAACAAATTAATGATACACAGATTAAAGGGATAGTTCACCCTCATGTCGTTCCAAACCCATAAGACTTTTCTTTGGAACACAAATGGTTGGGGCTATCTGTTTGTCCAGCCAATGAAAGTGTTTAGGAGAACTTTTTAAAAACAATCATTATTTTTCAACTTAGCTTTCTTAATGAAAGGTGTATGCTTCATATCTATTAATTTCTATCCAGAAAACAAAAGCAAGTACAGTTTGAAAATTTTTAGTTTTCATTTGTTAATGTTTATGAAAATAATCTCTTATGCTAACCAAGGCTTCATTTATTTAAGTAAAAATACAGTAAAAAAGTAATATTGTGAAATATTTTGACAGTTAATAAAAGTTCCCCTACTATGGATTTTTGAAAATTACCTTTCATGCAGTGTGTAACACAGCTCTAAGTGAATGAAGTTTTAAAGGGGTCATATGATGCTATTTTAAAGATCATTATTTTGTGTATTTGGTGTAACAGAATATATTGACATGCTTTAATGTTCAAAAAACACATTATTTTTCAAATACTGTACATTATTGTAGGTCCTCTATGCCCCGACTCTCTCGTCGTTTTCTGCAAAGCCCCTCCTTCCTACAAGCACAGATTCTGCTCTGATTGGCCAGCTGACCCAGTGCATTGTGATTGGCCGAACACCACAAGCACGCGTCAGAAATGTAACGCCCCTTACCACATTCGCGAGCTTCAGCTTTCAACATAAATGTGAAGACAGTACATAATGTCCTTAGTTTTACTATCAGTTCAAGCCCGAAAGGGTAACAGAGTCGCGTGACAGACACAGTGATGATGCGTATGTATTTGCAGTACACAAGCTGTGATTAAGAAATCTGACTCCACTATCTTTCTCTCATGCACACACACACACACACACACACACATACGACGCGATACTCTACACGGCACAAAACTCCGCATTTGAACAGTCAATGAACTATTAAGAAAACATACTGCAGTAGCTGATTCAGAATAAGCGCCAGATTAGGGCTGCACGATAAATCGAAATGGAATCGAGATCGCGATTCGGCAGAAGCTGCGATTGTCATGCGTATCTTTCAGTAAAGCACGGTTCTATGATCAGCAGTAAATCTCCATCCAAAGGCCAGAGGGCACTCTTGCGCTGAAACTCCAAAGACGCCTTGCAGAAGAAACCCAGAAAATGCCTATCGCTGCAGCTGAATAAACAGAAGATTCAACTGCTTTAATTGATTCAACGTGACTAATAAACACACGACTACGGCAATATACGGTTTATCTGAGTTCTTATTATTAGAATTTTCATTAAAATAAAGTATATTTATAATGCAATGCCTTTATCACTGCTTAAATACTATGAAATATGGTGCGTGCCTTATTCTGTGTAAGAAGCCACATCATCTCACAGAAGGATTTATTTCAAACACTTGACTGACATTATGAAGCGAGTTTGGAGTAAAAATGTGTTATTTAATGTGGTATTTTCACATGCTTTCAGATGGAGCAGCATTTACTTCACAGAGCCGTAGTTCACTGAGAAGCTATGCAAACAGCTGTCATTATCGCGAACGATTTCTTTGATTTCAGAATCGATTTTTTTGCGTAACTTGTCAGTGAACTATGGCTCTCTGTAGTAAATGCTGCTCCATCTGAAAGCACGTGATGATGATTTCCTGCTGATTACAGAACCGGCATTACTATCAAAATGCGCATGACAATCGCATTCGATTAATCGTGCAGCCCTACGCCAGACTGTCATAGCAAAGTCGGAACTGACCCATTTTTTTTAGAAATAGCCTTTGCACAGCCAGCCTTGTAGGCTACTCTCCTAGGTTCACAAAACTGTCGTCCATAAAATGCGTTGCACAAATTCGAACATCTGGGTTGTGCTGTTCTGTTGTAAATAAATCTTAACCAATGATTCCTCATTGCATCTACTTTCAGAAGGCCAATTCAAGTGCTTTTGCTTTCCCACAGAAACACACACCGTCTCCCTGACATGGCTGCATCAACACTACTGCGGTTCCTGAAACCACGCCTTCTTTCTCTGCGTGCACATTTGGGCAGCATTACGCAAATATTTCCACATCGTGACGTAGACATGTGGGGGCATGTTTGAATGAGGTGTTTTAGCCCGCCCTTACGAAAAATAAGTTTATTCAAGTGTGCTATTAGTACACTTCTTTTAAACTAAAAAATAGGAAAGTATACTTGTAGTCTACTTTTTATGTACTTCTCAGAAATATACTTAAAATGACATTGAAGTATATTTGAATTATACTTAGAAAAGTCTAGTTATATTTGAGCTATACTTTTGCTCCTAGAATTGGTGTTTTCATTGTTATCCGGTAGGGGGCACTAGTACACATCTTCTGTACAAAATTTCCAAAACACAAGTGAAGAAGAAACTGAAACAACAGATGCTTCCACATGTAATCTAACACGATCATCAGACATAAAACAGCATCAAAACTGTGTAACGTTATGGAATAAAATGTCAACCAATGAAGAGGTAATAATGAATGTCAAGCTTTGGGGTGTTGATCGACTCCATCTACGTTTTGATTATATCATTCTGAATCCAATTCATAGTTTTTTTTTCAACTTCTTGTTCAAAATGTTGTTTATTCATTTATTTTTTATTTATGAAACTTACCCACATTCAAGTGTTTAAAAAAAGAAAGCTAGAATTAAATATTTTTGTTTACAAGCAGATGCCCTGTTCTTTCTTTTGATGTTTTGTATGTTCAGATAAAAGTTTACTACTGTTATACTTAAAGCATATTTAAAAGTATACTTTTATATACTAGAAAGTGGGCCAATTTAGTCCCAAGGAGTATTGAAAAAGTACACTTACAAGTATACTACTAGTACACTGATATTTGTATACTTACTACATAAAGTATACTTAAATATATACTCGAACTTTACTTAAGTATACTTAATAAAATCAACTTATACTACAACAGTATACTACTTTTTGGTAAGGGCGGTCTGGATCAGCCTTCTCTTTTAGATCCTCTATTAGATTTTAGATTCTCTTTTAAATCCTTTTGTGGGAGACTTTGAGCTTTGTAACTCTGCAGATCTTATACATGCACAAATAGCTACATAACACACTAAAGAAAAGGAAAAATAGAAATCGTATCATATGACCCCTTTAAATCTGAAAGTGAAGCGTCTATAATGTTATTGTCTCTCAAAAGAAAGAGTTGACTCTGAATCATTGAAACGAGTCTTTTTAAAACGAATCCCAAGCCGTTTAATGTTGACGTCAATATGAAACATTAGCATATTGTCCGCCCACTTGTTGGTCTTTTCAAATTGATCTGAATGAAAATGCAAATTCAATCTTTGCCGCTAGTTGCCGCTTTTGGAGGTAAAATAGCGGTTTCCCCGGTAACGCTGTACACAAAGCAGCACAGCTCACAAACGCTGCTTTATCAGGCATTACAGGCTCATGATGAAATCAAAATTAGACCAATCACCGCAGATTAGCGTCACACAAAGGAGGGGTTTGGAAAAAAGAATCGTTGAGCGAATCGTTTGGGAGCCGTTGAGCAAGTAAGGTAAAAATAAATGCATATTATAAGACAATGAAAGTGTTTTTTGACCTTGCATGCATTTCAACCTGTTGTTGGGGACTCCAAAACCAAAATATGAACCTTTCATAACCCATAATTAGGGGCACTTTAAAATGTAATTAGCTGAATTTTCAGCAGTCATTACTCCAGTCTTCAGTGTTTCGTGATCCTTCAGAAATCATTCTGATGATTTGCTGCTTAAACATTTTTTATTATTATCGATGTTGTAAACAGTTGTGCTGCTTAATATTTTTAAAAAGCAAACTTTTGAAAGGTAGTGTATGTAATATTTATATATAAATAAGCAAATATACCAAGTGATGCTAAATCCTAAGTGAACTACTCCTAATAATTTGATTGATTTGACCAAGACTTTTAGAGCAAGACACTTGTGATGAGTGCGAAAGTAAAGTAAAGAAGTAATGGAGTGATGCATAGGACACAAGTGATATATGTGCCATTGGGAGCCCAGTGCTGCGAGAGAGAGAGAGAGCAAGAGGACTCATATCCCCACCTACTGAAGATTACACACTAACCATCTGCACTAGAAAGGGTCTCAAATGGATTTTCTTGCATTCATGTTTGTCATGGCAACCAAATAAAGTGCACAAGACAAAAAAGTTGGGAGACTCTTAAGCGCTAATGGTTGAAAAACTAAATAAATAAATAAATGAGAAAAAATACAGAGCTCAAGAAGAACAAATGTGCTCACTTTTAATGCTCATGGAACTTTTAAGTCTCTTAAAAAATAATAAAAACAAAATGTCTATGACAAGAAAGCAGAATTAACATGATATACACACAGTCCTAATGTCTCTGACTGCTTCCCTGCATCCTTCCTGACTGCTGCCTTATCAAAGAGCTCCTTTCAGAGCAGAGCAGTGCTGAGGTACAGAGAATAGCCAGAGAGAGAGACTCAGGCACAGTTTGGCTTTTGTCAGAGTTGATTTGAAGTCACAACTCACATTGACTGCTTGTGCTAAATGTTGTGCTTATTAGACAAGCATTTACATAATAAAATAAACACAACAGAAGTTAAAATGCAAAGGAAAGAGCACAAATTAAACATATCAGTTAAGGTCAGTAAGATACAAACAGGGTCTCTGAATAGTGCAATGGAGAATGCAAATTAAATCCTATTGATTTCATTTCTAAAGGGAAATAAGATGCTTTCCTTTTATGAATAAATGCAAATTAAATTTAGTCACAAATACACTTGAAATTGGTAGGGATTTTACAATAATACCTTGACGTTGATAGGGTTATTTTCTGCAGAGAAATGCAAGCATCAAGAGGGATGTGGTCATTGAGGGGGTGTCTATATCTGAGACAGTTTGAGCATTTGTGTACAGTATATGCACATAATTGAATGTTTGTGTAAAGGCAACTCTAAATGAAAGCAAGACTGAACAAGAACGACTTCCTTGACCCAGGCAGAATATATGGCAGCCGCCAATAAGCACAAACACTTTTTAGCCTGTCAAAGCGAGACAATTTTGCCCGAGCTGAAAGATTTTTACAGATTGAAAGACACTCTATTTGGAGGGCACACTTTTTAAAATAGAAAGCTGAATGTAAGACATTAGCACCTGCACTGCCTCCGTGCTCCCTTCGCGCTTTAAAATGGATATACAGATAGATGAAAGTGATGGGGAAGACAGGCTGGCCTCACCTCCTGCACTCTAGGAAGGCCCAGTGTGGGTAATGCATCCACTCTAACTATTCATTCTCCTCTGCTCAGTCCACAGACACTCGCACAGAGCAAAACACAGTGTGGTTATGAGAGAACAATACTGTCTTGAAGTCCCTACAGTGAGCATATACCCTTTCAAAATTTGTGATTGGTATAATATATATATATATACATTATATATACAGTATATAAAATAAAATATAGTAAAATATGATCATAATTGAAAACAACAGTTTTATTTGAAGGTTTTTAAAATGGAATTTATTTCTGTGATGCAAAGCTGAATTTTCAGCATCATTACTCCAGTCTTCAGTGTCACATGAATCCTTTAGAAATCATTCTAGGATGATGATTTGCTGCTCAATGAACATTTCTTATTATTATCTATGTTGAAACATCAAAAGAACAGCATGCATTTTATATATTTGCTTCATATTTCACACTGCTCATACTTTACCAAGGGTTAACAATTAATCCTGGTTATTCATAAACTGCTGTTTTACACTGTACATTGCTAAACACTGGGTTACAATCTTATTTGCATATTTGTGGGGTCAATGTCATTGAATAGAATATTCTGGGCACTTTAAACTCCTTTTAATGAAAGCGAATGAGGCTGTCATGCACCAAAATTAAAAAGGGACCATATTGTAAGATGATCCGTATGACTTGTGCACTATATTCTAAATCATATGAAGCCATTAGGGCTGTCACAATATTTGGTATTTCACACCATGGTTATTGTGGCCAAAATAATTCACAATATTGATATATCGCGATATCTATAGAAACCTGGAGGAACCAGCTAAATTAATTTTTACTTTGTTTATTTAGTTTTTCTTTTTACCCACTTTTACCCACATATCAAGCAGCCCCGCCCCTTTTTAAAATAGCCAATAGCGTTCGTTTATATCACAGCTTGGGCTAGAGCCGTTCAGATCCGTTGAGCTCCGTAAAGCCGCATTTGACAGGGTATGCCAGCCACAATCTCATCCATATTGCTGTAAAATATAGCATTCTTTGTAGAATTCAAATAGCAAAATTTTGTGGTCTGCGCCGACTCGCGCATGTGATCCGCTCCGTGCTATGGTGATCTGGACCGGAGCAGAGTGTGTGCGGTGCGGTGGTCAGCGTGACACAGCGCGAAACCAGACTTCTTTTTTTCCTCAATGGAAAGCATATTTACACCGTTTGAATCGTTCCCTGTCCCCTATATAGTGCACTACGTGCCATTCACTGTACAGAAAATACTAATTCTGTGGACAAGTGACCGATTTCAGCCGCGGCTTCAGCGTCTATTTATAGTGCAGGGGGCGGGGCTTCGGATTCTAGAGAGCATTTGATTGGACAGAAAGTTTGACGACAAGCTGAAGTACGATGTGACGTCAGAAAAATCGTTGAGCCGTTTTGGCGGAAGTGACGAACTGCAAGCTTTGAATGCTTATATCTTTTAAATGCGAATTTTGTCACTGTTTTGGAGCACACTGCCTTATAGATCACCTTAAAACTAACATATTGATACTAGGGCTGTAGTACTCGAGTCCGGTTTCTATGGGCTCGGACTTGGTCATTGGACTAGCCAAATGTTCTCGTTGGTCTCGACCGAGTCCAGCTATATGCTTTTTTTTTCTCCTTCGAAACAAAACCACATTTGCATGTCGCGCCTGAAAACGCGTGGAAAACTCTAGGCGCGCCGCTTTCTCCTTCTTTCCAAAGCCCTCTGTAGCCTGCGCTCTATGCTTGCGCTCCCGTGGCGTCTGCCGTTGCTGAGCAACTCTGACCTGCGCTCTCCATGAAGACGCGGAAGTTTCAGCAAAGGAGAAATGGATTTGCAGCACTAAAAATCCCTTGCAGTAGCTCTGCTACTAAATTTATTTAAAAAATGACTATCCTTGTACAGCTATGATCAGCTGTTTCTCCATCTTGGCTTAGCTTTCAATTTTGTTACGGCAAAGGATGAAGCTGATTGGTTGATTCTTGTCACATGACCC
>NW_015505228.1:1991075-2000541 GCF_001515645.1 Sinocyclocheilus grahami
GTTTTATTTGTTGGCCCTAATATGCAGAGTTAATTATTCATTTATTTATCACAAGTAATCATCATTGCAAAAAAAAAACCTCCACTGTTATCACACATAGCAGAATTTCCTCATATCGTGCAGGACTATTAGAAAGGCAAAATCAATGCAAATCAGTGGATATGTCTGCTATAATAGGATAGGTGTGTTAAGGCCAGTTGGAGCTAAACTCTGCAGGGCATTGGCCCTCCAGGATCTAGTTTGGAGACCCCTGTCCTACAGAGTTGTTACTTTGCACATGCTTTTTGATCATTACAAATAATAATGTAAAATGATTTTCTTAGAATAGGAGATATGCTGTCTCTCGCATCACATACATTATCAATAGTTAAGTATGTGGTCTTGAAGAGGATCCTTTTTTTTCTCACATTTGGACTCGGTCTTGACTTGGACTCGAAACTTTTGGACTTGGACTTGACTTGGACTCGAACCTCTTTGGACTCGGTCTTGACTCAGTCTCGACTAGTCCTGGTCTTGGACTTGTCTTGGACTCGACAAAGCTGGACTTGACTACAGCTCTAATTGATACTAACACCCAAAAAAACTTTAATTTTGATTTCATGGGGACTTTAAGTGCATAGCACTGTGACCGACTTAACATTTTACAGAGTTTAATGTAGCAATGTGGTCGCTCAGTTTTTCTAGATGTTTTAATCGTGTAATAGATTTGAACAATCAAGTGCTACGCACATGTATTGGCCATGACTTGATTGCAAATACAAATACAAAAATTAGACGAGTAAAGAAAATGCGGTACTTATTAAAATAATCACCCCTTTATTTAAATAAATGAACACAGGAAACCACTGTTAACAGGTTAATGTATAATTTGCCACTCCATGACTAATAATATAGTAAAATAATTCTTTAAATGCACACACACACACACACACAAAAGTAGAGCCCAATGTTAATATATGTTAATATACATACTAAAGGAATTTTCCATATTGCTTTTAACAGGTGTTTCAGCTGCATTTTGAATTGTGCATTACATTGTGTTGTGTAGAGTTGAAGGAAATGTCCATAATCTTAACAAATAATGTACTGTTAATATTCTGGCAAGACATTATCCCTTTTTCAACCATTTTTTTCCCTCTTCACTGTATGTGCCGGTGTGATTTGCAATATTACCTTTATGTCATATATAGCAAATGCAATATTGCAACGTGGCCAAAATGGCAAATATATGACTACAGCACTTTATGAAATAACATATTTGACAGGTCTCTTGTTGAACAGACCTGGAGGAGGACATGGAAGTTAAAGACTTGAAATTCCTCCGTTACTTATTATAGTCAATGTCAACCGATTCACGGAGTGAGAGAAAAAAGCCATTGAGGGTCTTTATTCACTGAAAGGGACACAATTGAATATACCCTCTTTGAATAGTCAGTCTCTAAAGTTCAGAGATATGAGAACAGTTTTCTCTATTGCCCACTTCTTTTCATGTCAGACACTCCGCCCCTCTGTAATGTGGAGACAGCTGTCAAAATATATCCTTAAAGAAATAAATTAATAAATGAAAACTTTCCTGAGTATGTTTTTCTATTCCTCCCTCCTTTTATCTGACCCTGGGGAGGAATTGCAGGACGGTTCCTGTCATCCAGGCGTGGGGAAACAGAGGCTGTCAGACTTCAGGCAGGATCCCAGCTGGGGTGCACTATGCTTGGCCTGGCCCCCACAGAGGGGATACTCTGGAAGAATCCCATCTCTCCGGGGAGGGGGGGTGAGGCACACGGACCCAGAGGGAGAACAGGGAGAGATGGATAGGCGTTCTTAAAGTGAAATCAGCCACACATTCAGACACTATCCGATTGACCTAAACTCCCCTCTGTCTTGCCACACGCTCCATCATTCCTTCAGATGTGAAATAAAATTAAGCCTAAGGTCTGTTTCACACATACAGTGTATGTGGCGCGTGAGCAAGCTTGCCTTGTGCTTTCACACTGCCTGTATTTCTGTTTTCACACTTCAGCTCTAGACATAATATAAAGTCGTTTCTAGGTTACTGCAATGAGTTTTATTGTAGTAATGGTCGTAAATGAAAAAGAAGTATGTTTTCAACATGCTTTCTACATACATTTTATTCATTTACAGCAAGTAATGCATGTACTTTTTTTAAGGTAAAAACCTGGCTTGTTAAATTGTTTTTATTTACACTACAGTTAGTTCCAGTCCAAGAACTCTGATCTACAGTCAGCACTTTGACTTTTTTTAATGTTCAATTCAGTTCAAATTTTCCACTGTGTAAACGTGCTAGACATATGTTGGACCGCTCACATTTTTTGCATTGTCTCACGCATGAAACAGCATTCTTAGAGGTCGTTCACACATAACGCATTTTTGTATTCCACTACACTGCTTTTCCAGTGTTTTCTATGTAAACAGATTTGTTTGACCATTGTGTTTGTGCCTTTTGTATTGTCTTGTGCATGACATGGCACCTAAAAACACAGCACTCGAGTTAAAAAAAAAAGTTTAACTTTGGAAAAACATGTCTCTATACCTAGATAGGTAGTAGCAATCTGATGTGTGGTACACTGTTTCCTGTGATTTCTGTATATATATATATATATATATATATATATACATACAAAAAAATGAGGAAAATAGACACTAAAGTAACTTCCCAGAAACAGTGATGATGTAGAGCAACTTTATTTAGCATAATTATTCCTATGAGGAATTCAATATTTTAATGCACTGCTTTTAAAAATAACATCCCCTGTTCATTTAGCAAACACTTTAACCCAAAATAACTGAAAATGGCCAAAACAAATAAAACAAGACTGACATCATTCTGTCATAACAGAGCTTTGTTCCATATACCAGGAGAACACATTAGCATCCAACTGGTTTCATTTAACATATATAATGGATACAGCACAACCCTGACACTACTGTAACCAACACTATTAGGCCATTACACTAAATGGCAGCTTTTCTATCAGTAATGTCTATATTTGAGCTTTAGAGATGGGAATCTGTGAGTATTTTCTACACAAACCATCTACAAACAGTCTAGCAGACATATTTAATGTGCTGCTCAGCATGCCCAGATCCTTTGAAACAGGTATTTCTGCACTACTATGGCCTCTGATAGCCGTGCATGCATTGAATATGTATTTATTCAAATGATAGCTACAATGCCTTGTGGTAATGTCAGTAGTGAAATGTTTCGGAGTTGTATAATAGCATTTCCAAGACTGTTTCACAAACGACCACGCTTTTCCAGTGTTTTCTATGTAAACAGATTTGTTTGACCATTGTGTTTGTGCCTTTTGTATTGTCTTGTGCATGACATGGCACCTAAAAACACAGCACTCGAGTTAAAAAAAAAAAGTTTAACTTTGGAAAAACATGTCTCTATACCTAGATAGGTAGTAGCAATCTGATGTGTGGTACACTGTTTCCTGTGATTTCTGTATATATATATATATATATATATATATATATATATATATATATATATATATATATACATACAAAAAAATGAGGAAAATAGACACTAAAGTAACTTCCCAGAAACAGTGATGATGTAGAGCAACTTTATTTAGCATAATTATTCCTATGAGGAATTCAATATTTTAATGCACTGCTTTTAAAAATAACATCCCCTGTTCATTTAGCAAACACTTTAACCCAAAATAACTGAAAATGGCCAAAACAAATAAAACAAGACTGACATCATTCTGTCATAACAGAGCTTTGTTCCATATACCAGGAGAACACATTAGCATCCAACTGGTTTCATTTAACATATATAATGGATACAGCACAACCCTGACACTACTGTAACCAACACTATTAAGCCATTACACTAAATGGCAGCTTTTCTATCAGTAATGTCTATATTTGAGCTTTAAAGATGGGAATCTGTGAGTATTTTCTACACAAACCATCTACAAACAGTCTAGCAGACATATTTAATGTGCTGCTCAGCATGCCCAGATCCTTTGAAACAGGTATTTCTGCACTACTATGGCCTCTGATAGCCGTGCATGCATTGAATATGTATTTATTCAAATGATAGCTACAATGCCTTGTGGTAATGTCAGTAGTGAAATGTTTCGGAGTTGTATAATAGCATTTCCAAGACTGTTTCACAAACGACCACACACAGGAGAAAACAGGCATTGCTACATGTATTATGCTGCAATATTAGTTGTGTATTTGTTCTGGCCCTCAGGATAGAGACAAGGGAAGACCTCTCGACAGCAGAGATGTGCAGAAACCCAGAGCAAGCTAAAATACGCTTTTATCCAAAAGCATACACACGAACACACAAGACAGATTAATAATGCTTATGAAGAAGACGAAAGAAAGAAAGAAAGAAAGAAAACAAACAAGTCATGAGAACCATTGAAGGTATGAGATGAAATCACAGCTTAATAAGGCAGCAAGCGCCGCGAGTCTGAATTTGCCTGAGAGCATTCTCTCCTCTGCACATGTATACATCATCTTGAAATCTTCTAAGAAGCAGCTCCCCTGCCATGAAGTTTCAGCGATGTGTCATACAAAGTGAAGCTCTGTGCTGCATCTCATATGCAGGCATTTTGGGGACTGCCCTTTTCAGCACTATGAACACACAGTCTTGCTTCACTCTGGCATCGCCTTCTCTTTCTCGCTCTTACCGTTTCACTCTTGGGCATTGCTCTGTCCATTTACATATTAATGAGAACTGAACCGCTATTTTCTTTTAATCATGAGGAGAGAGACATCCAATGGGAGTGAACAGGACAGCTGTGGATATTTCTGGGAGGGTCAGAGGAGGCTGACTTTTTCCTCCTATAGCAGCCAATCGGTAACAAGATGAGATTATTAACATGCTCCATATTCAGTTTAGGGACATCCTTTGGTCAATTGGAGCAGGGCTGAATAAATGTTTGAGTGTATTATAATGACTGCTGTAACTATGATGACATGCAGACAGAATGGGGTTGACTCCTAAATAGGGATGGGAATCGTGAAGAATTTAATGATTCCGGTTCTGGTTTTAGTAGTTTTAAGGAATAAATATTTGGTGGTAAGAAATAAATGCAATTCCATTGCCAAATGATTAGATAATTTCAATAATAATTCAACTGAAAACAATAATTCCCTGCATCCCTACAAAGGATAAGTGGTTTGGAGAATGAATAGATGGATGGATAAATTGAAAATAATTATACACTGCATAATACACAGACTTGTAAAGACTTTTCAAATTCTTTTTAGTGTCAGCAGCTAATACTTGGCCGTTCCTATATATTAAACACCAGATAGGTCTACTAAACATATTAAAATGGGGTAAAATGCTTCATTATTTATATTCTATTTGTGCAGCAGCAGTATGCGTCTTAAATACTCACAGCACTGTATGTATTGGCAGTAGCAAGTTCCTGCACTTGCTTTGCAGCAGCAACCATAATCTACAACAACAGCAATAACCAACAGCAGCATATAGCAGATCTATTCCGCCAAGACCAAATACATTAACATTGTCATATCCATTACCATGCTAAAATCTTCAGAGAGTTGTCATGATAGAAATACTGATAAAATACATATCTAGATTTAGATTTAGCAGTCAGTAACTATACTGAATTACATTAGGTGAAAGTGCAATGTTTTTGATTCACTGAAAAGAACCTGCTCAGATTTTTAGCCAGTTGGAATTTACAGATTTCATAGAAAATTGTGCAAGATTCAATTTACTATGTTTGGAACAACAATGGTTTTCTTCATAACCATTTATAAAGTTGGCAAGTGTATGAAACTTAGTTTTTTAAAAACTGTTACAATTTAAAAAATAAAAAAACCAGTATAGTGTATTCTAGCCTTTAACAAAACTGGGCATCATTTAGAAATCCCAACCTATGTCAGATTTATCAGTTTATCAGTTGTCAGGTTTATCTTGTGGTGGTCAGATTTTAGCACAACAATGGAATCGAGCGGCATTCTCCACTCTACTACCAACAAACTGTTCATTTATTAGCCTTCTAACAGTGAGGAGGACTATTCTGTGACTGTGTGTGTGTGTGTGCATGTTTATGTGGTCTATGAGGACACAAACTTGTATAATAACATGGGTATGACATGGGTATTACAACGAGAAGGTGATTTATGAGGACATTTTCAGTGTCCCCGTAGTTCAAAAGGCTTATAAATAATTCAGAATTAGTTTTTTTGAAAATCTAAAAGTGCAGAAAGTTTCCTGTGAGGGGTAGATTTAAGGGTAGGGTTGGTGTAGGGCAATAGAAAATACGGTTTGTACAGTATAAAAACCATTACGCCTATGGAGAGTCCCCATAAACCATAAAAACAAACCTGTGTGTGTGTATGTGTGTGTGTGTGTGTGTGTGTGTGTGTGTGTGTTTGTGTGTGTGTGTGTGTGTGCATGCGTGTACGCATTTTTGTGACAAATGAGGACATAAATTTGTATAATGACAAGGGTATGACATAGGTATTACAAGGAGCAGGTGACTTTTCAGGACATTACCCCATGTCCCCACTTTTCAAAATCACACAGATTGGAGTGCATTGAAAATCTGAAATAGTTTCCTGTTAGGGGTAGGTTTAGGGGTAGGGTTGGTAAAGGGCAATAGAATATACGGTCTGTACAGTATAAAAACCATTACGCCTATGGGATGTCCCCACTTTCACAAATGTAAACCCTGTACAGTAGAAAAACCATTACGCCTATGGGATGTCCCCACTTTCACAAATGTAAACCTGTGTGCGTGCGTGCGTGCGTGCGTGTGTGAGAGAGAGAGAGAGAGATATTATATTATAATGATATTACATTGATCTACTTAGCAAACAAATGCCTAATTGTACTTTGTGAGTCTTACAATACAGCCAATTCCCAAACATTTCACCTAAGCTAATTAGGCAAAAGAAAAACTTGTTGTTATCAGCAGTCTTGATCTCTTTGGCTGATTCAAGATACTGGCAGCAAATTCACATGCTTTCAACAATAGCTAACTTTATTTAATTTAATTGCCGTGCTTTGGGTGTTTTCTCTGTTAACAACTTTCAGTTTTTTTCTCACATTAGCGATCAAGCCACAGACACTTCTTGGTGGCTCATGTGAGGTACAGACTCATGCACGGATGACATGAAGCATGGGGGTGTTGCGACGCAAAACCATTGATTCAAAAGACATTATATGTGGGGTGAGTCTGTGAGCCTTTCTGTGAGTCAGGAAGATGTTATATAGCAGATAGAAAGATGCCAAAATCATGTCAAACACAGAAAAGCACAGCAGACTTGAGTTTTGCCTTCAAATTTTATAAATGACAATGAAGAAACAGAGAAAGCTGCTATGAGTCATGCTGATGAGTAGTTTCATGGTCTCCAGACTGATGCTGCATGAAGTTATTAATCTGATAAACTCTGAAATTGCATTAATAATTATTTCACACTTCTGTTGAAGACACTTTGTCTACGAAATTGGAGTCAATCAAATCGTTTGAAATTAGTTTTTTGAAAATGAGGAATAAATAGGGAATAAATTTCATTTGCTTTTGATGACAGTAAACAAAGGAGTAGAGAGAGTCATCAGGGTTTTATATTTGATCTCTCATCTCATTTATTAGTAAAGCTGTTTAATCCTAGTGCTGTAGAGAGAGGGAGAAAAATTTAAACATTTGATAATTCCTCAGTTTCTAAATGAAAAAATGAGGGAATGGTGATATTTCATATTATCCACAATATACCAAAGTGCATATATATGCACAGACACTATTACAGAATTTATTGGATCATCTGAAGTCCAAAAACAAGAAGAAGAAGAAGAAGAGCATGAAAATCACTGCAGACACTGACACTGCAGATATAATAAAACAATATATATATATATATATATATATATGATGAGTAACAGGGTTAAAAGACACACACAGATGCAGATTTAGCCTAAATTAGGCTATTACTCAGGGATAGCTAGTCTGGCACCACATGTAGGCTAGCTACATTTCATGCTAGATTAATTTTATGTTAGATAACAACAGATCTAATAGTTTTCTCTCAGAAGAACATGGCTTTTGTGCATTTCCTGCTTTAAATAAAGTAATGAGAAATCAATTGGACTCCATTTGTGGAAAGTGCCTCCAGCAGTGAAAATGAATCAGTTTATCAGTGAAACTAGCCATCTGCTTTGCTGGTGTCTTGGTGTAGTGTCTGGATTAGATGTAAGCCCCACAGCTGCTGGCAGTGCGTTCCCAGGACAGTGCACTGTGGGCCGCTAATCTACAGGGCTGAGCTGGACTAGTGGCGCACTGCACTTCAGGGGGGAGACTCAGGGTGCGAACTACGGGGGAGCTAGTGGGAGCTCGGCTCCCCTTAATAAGACATGGGCTCCCCTGAAAACGTTAAAAAAAAAATCAGTCAGGGTCAATGTCAATGTCAAGTCCAGGAGCATATCCGCTTGTTAAGTTGTGCCGTATTAAATATTGTTTCCGTGTCCAAGCTTCCACTCTGTTTCAGTTGTGAATAGTACCTTAACAGCCATTAATGAACATTTATGTTTATTCATTTCACACATTTAAGCTAAGCTTTTAAAAACTCATGGTATACACTACAGCCTTTGGGCTCACGGCATCCCAGACACCAGTATTTTAATAATTCATAATAAATTAATCAATGTCTGGTCAACTGAGATTTCGATATGAATATAAAGGTTAGGGCCATATAAAGGTTAGGATCCTGATTTTTTTTTATCAGTATTACAGCACACAATTTTGTTAAAAAAAGGTTTTTCACATTCATGCATGACGGCGATTTAAACCTAATTCACTTCAATAAAGATAACTATACATTCCATTCATGTTTAGTACACGTTAACTCAAAGATTCGTGGAAAAAATATAAAGTTGGAGGCCGTTGATCTGCACGCGAAGTCCTTGAAATCCATTCTGTTGTTAGCATCATATAGCCACCATGGCAAAAAGAACACAAGGCAGTTTAATTAATTTTGGTTTTACTAAGAAATTGTGTAGTGATGACATTAATAGCACGACCGATTCACCTGCTGCAAGCCCTGTTAGCACACCTCCCGCCGGGCTAAATGCCCCCGTCAGAGGCCGGTCACGATCCTAACCCCTCTTGCTCCTCTCTCCCGTTAAACTGGAACAGCCAGCAGTGGAGAGACTGGAAGAGCCGATATAACTTACATGGCTTTTTGTTAAGGATGGAAGCTTGGGGTGCATCGCTTGTAGGGACGCAAAAATGTCTCAGGTTACGTAGGTAACCATGATTCCCTGAGTAGGGAACGAGACACTGCGTCCTCTAGGGGTCGCTATGGGGAACGCCTTGTCGTGACTCGTGTCTGAAGCATACATTGAAAAAACACCGACAACACGTTGGCTGGCAACAGCCATGATGTCACTACCGGTGCGACTATAGTATAAATAGGCGCCGGGAGAACACATCATCCACTTCTT
>NW_015505228.1:2000572-2008988 GCF_001515645.1 Sinocyclocheilus grahami
TAGGTGGAGTGGTGCCCAAGGCGGAACCGGGGTTTTAAACCACTCAGAAAGAGCACGAGGCTGCTGCGCGTAGCTCTTACCATACAGGATTCTAGAAAAGAACGCAGAGTACTAGCGTGCGAACTTACCACAGTGTGGATTTTAGAAAGTGTACAAAGCCTTCGTGCACACTTACCATAACATGGATTTTAAACAATACTGTTCTAAGGGGTTCTCGTGTCACTCTGTAAGAGCAGCCCATAGATGGAAATGGTGCATCCCAAAAACGTTATGTTTGAGAAGTATCAAATCGATCTAAGGCTTATAATGCTGGAGTGGCTAGCAGTAAATCTGTAGCTGAGGGGGCAAACATCCAGTTCTCAAACGAGAGGAGGCTCGAACAGCAGCATGTCCAAAGCTAGGACAGCTAGTAATAATTTACTTAGCTGTGGGAGCAACACACCCAGTTCTCAGCCGAGAATGGGGCTCGACCTACAGCATGTTCCAATGCTGGAATGGCTAGCAGTAGTTTACCTTAGCTGAGGGAGCTCAAACCCAGCTCTCACCGAGCTAAAGCGCGACCTACAGCGCAATTGTAGAATCAGAAGGGTAAGATCCACCATGGATCTGCCCATGGCAGAAGCGGCCTGCTTAGTAGCACGGCGAGCGAAACCGTGGTGCGGCGCAACTCAGCTACCTCTTCAGGAGAAAGGCCCTCGCCTTTATCCAGGTCTTTCAGCAGGTCAGCCTGGTACGCCTGGAGCGCAGCCATCGTGTGCAACGAAGTGACAGCCTGACCTGCTGCTGCGTATGACCTGCCATTCAAGCGAGATGTAACCTGAAGGGGCTTGGATGGCAAGGAGGGTGTTTTGAGAGAAGATGTCTCACCCATAGAGAGATAGCTTGTCTAGCGTCTCTTCTACCGGGGGCATCCTCTCATAGCCGTTTTCGCGCATCGCCTCGATGTTGGCATAACGAGAGGATAAACCCCTCTTTAAACTCATCAGCCAGGTCCACCTGCGATCCCCACAAGCTCATTCTCCTCCATGCCTCAGCAGCGGCGGGTCCTGAACCGCGGGAAGCAGATGGCTGCCCCTCTTACTTGAAAAAAGAGACAAACAAGAACGGAGCTTTTTCATTGAAAAATGCTCGCAGTGCACGCAGATTGCCCCCTCGAGGACATCGCGTGCGTGCTCTTCGCCCAAACAAACAATGCACAGATCGTGTGTCATCGGGTGTCAAATAGCGATGACACGGATGCACACATCTCCTAAACGCTTTGCTAGTGCTCACCATAACAAATGAATAGAGATCGCTCTTACCACGGAAATGCACGCTTCAAACAAAACAGTCAGTGAAGACGAAGAAGAGGATGATGTGTTCTCCCGGCGCCTATTTATACTATAGTCGCACTGGTAGTGACGTCATGGCTGTCGCCGGCCAACGTGTTGTTGGTGTTTTTTCAATGTATGCTTCAGACACGGGTCACGACAATGCGTTCCCCATAGCGATACCTAGAGGACGCAGTTCGAAGTTCCCATGAAAGGGAACCCTTCTTCTGTCTGAAAAGGTACCTGGCACGCTCTTGTCTGAGGAGTGGATTAATGGGGAAGTAAGCAGCACTGCTCAGAACAAGTTGCGAAAAAAGTTATATAAACATAGGGACAGCATTGCACACAAGAGGGCCATTGAAGTGGAAATGACTAAGCAAAAGGCGATTCTGCCAAATAAAGTAATTGAGGTAAATTCCAAATTAATGGAGGAGACCGCAACATCATTCAGGTCCACCTATATGGTGGCTAAGGAAAGGCTGTCTTACAGAAAGCTCACCCCTTTAACGAAGCTTCAAGAGCTTAATGGCGCAAAGGTGTGAACTGTCATTGTAAGTCCTCTTTTGAGGCACACGCAAGCACACATGAAAAAATAAAAAATAAACCCTGTGGGCTCCCCCAAAGTCCACGGTATAGTTCGAACACTGGGGAGACTGCATCTCTGCTGCTGCTGCTCTCTGTTCTCTGCCAGATCCTATAGTCAATGAAAAATCACTGTCTCTTCAACACAAACATAAACGTTCTGGCCAACAAGCCTGGAGACCACGCTCACAGTCTGGTTTCGATTTAATGATTATGCTTTGCCTGTCTCTTTGTTTTAACTGAGGAGCAGAGATGCATGGACTGCACATCATTTTAGATTCTGAATACTAGAAATACTAATGCAAAAACTTGATTTCTGGAGAATATTCATTGATGTTTCAGATATTTTCCTGCCATTCAAAACAATGACTTTTTAGTCACTTTGTGATTGTCATCTGATCCTTGTCGGCAACAATTATAACAAAAAATATTTATAAGAAAGTAGGTGTAGTGAGTGGTGATGGTGGCCAGTAGGTGGCAACAAGTGACAGAAGTCAGAAAAAAATTAATGAACCAGGTGTTACAGTTCAACTGAACTGAGTCAAGTAAAGTCCAGTCACTGTATTTACATAGTGCTTTTTACACTACAGATTGTGTCAAAGCAGCTTTCCAGTATTAAACAGAAAAATTGTGTGTCGAAGGAACCAAAACTCCATCGTTCTTCTCTGGCCAGATGAATCCAGCAGTTTAATTGCAGGCTGCAACACAGGTCAGATTGTGCAGAGGACTGGTCTGGTTCCTGTGGTCTTGTCCCGATGGCTGTCTAGGTGTTGAGGTCTTCAGAGGGGATCTGTCTCTGGGGCTCATCTAGTTGTCCTGGTCTCTGCTCACATTCAGGGCTGTCGAGGGCATCTCTAGGTGCTGATCCACTATCTGGACTGCATACGGCCTGGATCCGGGTGACTGCAGTGACCATCTGATCTGCATACAGACTGGATCTGGTGGCTACGGTGACCTCGGAATAAGAATGAGACAGTCTAATATTAGCATAGATGCCACTGAGAACAATAAAGCACATTTTAATTGTAGTAAACACTCGCACATAGCAAACTTTTACACATATTACCTTAAGTCTTAGTGTTGAAAGTACACACACACACTATGTAGTTGCAGTGGAGCAGTCTGGTCACATGGCAGTGTTTGGAGCCTTGGAAGAAGTGACTGGCCAGCATCTGAAAACTTACAATGATGAGAAAGCACCAATGAAACCTTTGGCCACACCCTGATGGAGAAATAAAGTACAATTTATCTCAAGAAATGAAATTATGCCTTTTAAATCATTTAAAATGTAATACCAGTTAACTAAATTTGTGATGAAACAGAAGTTGCAACCATTTTTTTTGGCACACAAAAAATCTCAATCCATCGCACAACACAGGGAGCATTGATGTTGACTGTTCATTAGTTGCAAGGATTTGTAACAGAACATGCACATTTCATATTATAAGTCTACCTTAAACAGCATTAAAATAATATAAAAATATTCCTGCCTGTTGTTGATAAATACCAGTGGTGACGTTTTCCAAATTGATTGATCAGTTGTCCCAATGTTTACTAAGCCATGGTCTCTTTACCAGTGACTCGTGTGCACGATCTAGTGATTCACTACCTAGGGAACTGACTGAGACGCAGTCTGCTTTGATAACAGCCTTGTGAAAGGATTCAGTTGTTTATTCTCGTTCGGAACGAAGAACTCCTCTCCGAAGCGCCTTCACGAGACCAGAAACGCTGTGTAATCCGCCCCGTTTGAAAAGAGCCTGGTTGTTAGTCACGTTTAATGTCGACTTTTAATTTCAATGGACAATTGCAAAAGCTTGCACACGCAAAAACCCATTCAACACGCCCATGTTGACTTCAAATAAGCGTATTACTGTGGTTTACATTACACGTTTCGTCATAGTAAGCATCAACGGCTTATAAAAGAGAGACCACGCGATCTCTTCATATCTTTCAATGTCACGGAAACACAAAAATATCATACAACACGCCAAAATTAAACCTAAAATTAAAATTCATTATAGTAACACAGCTTTTGACATTAAGTGTTTTATGGATTAGGCTAAACGAGAAGAAAGACCACGTTGTCGATAAATTTAGTTTAAAAAAATAACATTTATTTAGTGGCACTTACCTGACTCGGGAACTTGACAAGATGTATTTATGTATTTATGGCGCTGTTGTCACTCAGGCTCGTGCAGGTGAATGATCTCAGTGTTGGCTGGATTAGTTTTTATTAGTTTAGTCAACATTAGCACAGATAATTGTTGACTGGATTTGAAAATAACCATTCATTCAATGTTTTTCAAATATATTTGTGTAGACTTAATATAATATGTCCTCTCAAATAAGCCCAGGCAATAAAATTAGCTCAACTTAAATATTTTTGCCCTTCCAACATTTTTTAATTGGATTTTTTACAGTGTATGTGAAAAGAGCAGTTTATCTAAATTCGCAGTATTCGTAAAACAGTGGGCAAAAAGTATCCGGATGACTAAATTCAGAATTGTAAATCTAAGGGATACTTTACTGTCCCATGAGGCCAAGGGAGAGGATTTGTGAATGGCCGTGAAGTAACGTTGAGAGGTCATGTGACCATGTAACAAATGCAGCATGTCCAGATCATGTTCAAACTGTACACACATTCATTTAATATACAACATAACTTTTTTAATAGTCACTGAGTAAGTTCTTATTCAAATGTAGTACCTACTACGACAGTGTGTGATTTAAAAGCTAGAATTTAAAAAAAAATGAGCCATTGAATCACTCACTAAACTGATTTGTTCAAAACACTTATTCATCTGCGGATTAAACAAATAGCTGTCTTTATTTGTGAGTTATTAAAACATTCATTCAAACAATTAATTCAAGATCAAAACAAGCTGCTGTCTTTATGAGTGAGTCACTGAATCATTTACTCAACTCAAGCAATAATATTTTTCAGTCGTGCTGCAGAAATCTAATTCCTGAATAATGGATCCTTTTCACAGACTGTGATAATGATATTAACATTGTTAACACTGTTATTAACACAATTATTAACATTGTAAACCTAGCAAAGTTTTTATTTATTTTTATTTTTTAAAGAATCATGTACATGTATAACACTATATTTTGTGTTTTTATACCTTTGCATTAAATGACATAAAACTAGATAATGCTGCTGCGTGAGTGTTTCCGGTACAAAGGATGAGGAAGCGACAGCAAATTTGACAACTTTCTCTCTTTGACCAATGTAATCAAGCTCTTGATTTTTTTTTTTTTACCTTTTTTGGAAAGTGATAGAAATGCTATCATGAATTTCTTTATTTCTTTCTTCATGAATTTTTCCCAACTATGACGATTTCTGCTTCTGAGAATCCTGGAATGTCAAAAGGGTCCATTAACTTAATCAAACATAATTTATTTGTAAATCTCTGATAACTAAAACATTGGATAGCACATCATAATAATCAATCTAAAGACAACACAGCAACTTGAAGATATGTCAAGGGCATACATGGAGAGGGATGAATAAGAATGCATTAATCTACATTAGTCATATATTTATTTGAGCTCAGAATGAATCACTAGAGAAAGACTAATGGCATAGAAATTGAAATCTTGTAGGTGGTGAAAATGACAAGGGGAAAAAAACATCCTTTAACACGACTCTCGTTATCTGAGATCATTTATGCTTGGTTTACTATCTCTGCTAGACAGTGACAACATTGCTGGTTGTAAAGGTTATAAATCTCAGAAGAAACAAGATCACCCCCTGCCCTATCTCTCTCTCTGTATCTAACAACATAAAAGAAGCAGAATGTATCTTTGACCTACAGCTGCGGACGAAGGCTGTATCTATTTATCGTCATCGCTTTTAAGAGACCTTGTCACTCCATTTTCTGATCTCTCACCTTCCTCCTTTCTTCCCTCTCTTTCAAATCTTTCTCTTAAACTGCACTATAGAAAAACTTTTGTTTCAACAAGTCAATCAAGTTGAGATGGAAGTTGTTTAAAATCAAGCATACAGTTATGCATTATGTATACATTATGTCTGTTTTAAATAAACGTCATTTTCTCAGTACGAATCAGTATTATTTCAGAATGTAATTTATATTTTGCCATTCATTTGCTTACACGTAGGCTAATCTGTATTCAGTTCAAACCAAAATCAGTAGTTTACTTAAATTAATGGCAGGTTACTTCTGCTTACATCAGCTGTGGTCTGGGCTGCCTCATCTCATAGGCATACCCACACTAAATATTTATGTGACCTCACAGTGTCAAGGACCAGAAAATGACTCTGACGTGGCAGCATTATGCTGTGAAATCACAGTGATTTTTACATTATAGTAATCTCCTGTATATTTACAGATACTATGCTGGCACTTAGGTTCCCAGCATGCACTGTGCCACAAATAAATTATGAGGGTGCATTGTTTATTTATTTATTTATTTATTTATGTATTACTATTTTATTTTGCTGTTCTTGTTCTTGTTGTCATTTTTTTCCCCCAGAAACAGAACAGAACAGATTTGGAGAAATTTAGCATTATATCACTTGTGAATGGGTGCCATCAGAATGAGAGTTCAAACAGCTAATAAAAACATCACGGTAATCCACAAGTGATGTCTCCAGTCTATCAATTAACATCTTCAAGCTGCATGTTTGTAATAGAAAATTTCCTTCATTAAGGCATTTTAACTTTAAACTGTTGTTTTGGGCAAAATACGAGTCCATGATCCACAATAACCTCCAGTGAAAATGTCCATCCCCTGTTGTTCTGTCACATCAAAATCCACCAACATATTTGTTTAGAACTGTTTTGAACTATTTTCATGCTTGATCTGTGCATATTTCTCTCCTGATTCAGACGAGATAACTTTTTCACCGGAGAAAGCAATCGTATGGATTATGGACTTTAGCCAGAAGCAACAGTTTAATATAAATATATATATATTAATGATATTGTTTATTACAATCATGCCGCTTTTCACTACACAAGACATTAATGATGGACAGGACTCATGTGAATTCTTGTGAAGATTTTATCAGCTGTTTGGACTCTCATTTTGAAAGCACCCATTCACTGCAGAGGATCAGAATGGTGAATAGATTTTTGGTACACAAAAAAAAAATGCTATACCTTTAATGTGTGTTTATTAATTTGCAGCATTTTTGAGTTCTGTGTTCTCAGTATTTATATTTGTTTAATAACTCAAAAGTTCCCCAAATGTATCCAAAAAGTAAATAAGATTCAACCAAACACTATATCATCATTTGATTTCCAATGAAAAACAGTTATTCAGAAATACCATTTTGTATTGTAAAAAAAATACAGTTCTAAAGAAAACAATCTTGACATGAACACATGTGGATGTCTATGTGAGCATCTACGTGTCCTTTAACGCACTCATCATCTTCACACACTAATCGTCACTCCTGCGAGTAAGAGTTCAGCATTTCCACTCTGATAATTCCCTGATGAGTGTGTAATGCTGGAGAATGGAGGGGGCGGCACTGTGTGTTAACCCAGTAATAAAATCCCCCTCTTTAAAGAGGACTCACAGAAGCACAATTACCCCTCTGACATCTCTTATTGCATGATTTATGAAAGGAATATTACTCTGCACCTCTGCTCCCGCCTCCCTCTGTCACACACTTCCTCACAGAGTAGAAAGAGTGAGAAAAACCTACTGACTGAGGGGGGGGGGAAATAGAGTTTGACCTGAAACAGCAACAGATGGGGAGAGGTGGAGGAGACAGAGGGAATGAGAGAGAGAAGTGAGAAGAAATAAAGTAAAGAGGAAAAAGTGAAGCCTCCTGATGAGTTTCTTGGTCGGTATCTCCCTCCTGGCAGCCTGGTCACCTGCCATGTGTGAACAAGCTTTCAGATTTTCATCCACCTCTAATTGGCCATATGTGTCATCAGCAGACCACTTCTATAGTATGGGTGGGTTTGCTTAATTCAATTCAATTCAAGATTATTTGCATAGCGATTTTCACGATGCAAATCGTTGCAAAGCAGCTTTACAGAAAATTAAGTTTCTACAATATATTGTAACGGGGTGGAAGGAACACTCAAGGAGAGCTCAAATGAATACCCCGGAGGGTGGATTTATTCACAGGTAAAGTGCTCCAGTGAATGCGGTGTGTCCTGAAGTGAGTCGGTGCTTCTCCGTGCGTGAGTCGGTGCTTCTCCGTGCACCAGTTCCAGGGTCGGTGAGTCCGTGCGGCACTCATGTTTGGGCTGCTTGGTCACGGGCTGGTTTCTGGAATGTAAAGGAGAGAACACGTTAGACTTCAGCTTCTGGGAGAGAATGTTCTTCCCCCTCCGTCGGGCCTCACGCGGCTTATCTGGCCGCGGGCTGATGACTCTCAGCTGTGACCGATCAGCCTGTGATGAGCGTGTGCAGGTGTTCCTCGTCCATTTCCAGGGCAATGCTGATGTGAGCTCGGGACGCTCATCACACTCCCCCCCCCCCCCGCCTCCCCGCGCAGTCGGGGGGCAGGGTTTGGAGGGACTACCCGCTGTCTGGGT
>NW_015505228.1:2009091-2014182 GCF_001515645.1 Sinocyclocheilus grahami
GGGGAGTGACCCCTGACAGACCTGCAAAAGCTGACCAGATCCGAGACAGGTCATCGGCATTGGCGTTGGCTGCTCCGGCGCGGTGGCGGACAACGAAGTGGAAGTCCTGGAGCGCGAGGAACCACCGTGTCACCCTGGCGTTGGTGTCTTTAGCCCGGGCCATCCATTGTAAGGGCGCGTGATCCATTATGAGGGTGAACTTGCGGCCGAGGAGGTAATAACGCAGCTCCAGGACTGCCCACTTAACCGCCAGAGCTTCCTTTTCCACGGTAGCATAGTTTTTCTCAGGTTGGGGTCAGCTTCCTGCTAATAAATAACACGGGATGTTCCTCACCGTCCTGGATTTGAGACAGGACTGCTCCCAATCCCACTTCGGAGGCGTCCGTTTGCAGCAGGAAGGGGCAGCCGAAGTCCGGGGGCGCAGGACCGGCTCGGACGTGAGCGCTCGCTTCACTCCCTGGAATGGCTCTTGGGCGATCCAGGAGCTCGTCCACCCGAGGCATTGGGTAACCGTCAAATTCCGAAACTTCATTTTGGCGTCGGAAGTCGTTGCAGAAGCGGAGGGTGCCGTCGGGTTTGGGAACCAGAACAATTGGGCTGGACCACGGGCTGCGTGATGGTTCAATTACCCCTAACTTCAACATCTGCTGGATTTCCGTCTCAATAGCCTGCGGACAAGCTTCCGGGATCCAATAGGGCCGTCGCTTAACGATGACCCCCTGGGGGTGTCCTGATGTCATGTCGGAGCACCTGGGTCTGCCCGGGAGCTTCCTTTTCCACGGTAGCATAGTTTTTCTCAGGTTGGGGTCAGCTTCCTGCTAATAAATAACACGGGATGTTCCTCACCGTCCTGGATTTGAGACAGGACTGCTCCCAATCCCACTTCGGAGGCGTCCGTTTGCAGCAGGAAGGGGCAGCCGAAGTCCGGGGGCGCAGGACCGGCTCGGACGTGAGCGCTCGCTTCACTCCCTGGAATGGCTCTTGGGCGATCCAGGAGCTCGTCCACCCGAGGCATTGGGTAACCGTCAAATTCCGAAACTTCATTTTGGCGTCGGAAGTCGTTGCAGAAGCGGAGGGTGCCGTCGGGTTTGGGAACCAGAACAATTGGGCTGGACCACGGGCTGCGTGATGGTTCAATTACCCCTAACTTCAACATCTGCTGGATTTCCGTCTCAATAGCCTGCGGACAAGCTTCCGGGATCCAATAGGGCCGTTGCTTAACGATGACCCCTGGGGGTGTCCTGATGTCATGTCGGAGCACCTGGGTCTGCCCGGGCGTTGTGGAGAACACATCGGAGAATTGACCGATCAGGTGGTGTAAGTCGGTTTTCTGGGCCGCGGACAGGTGGGGGTTAACCTAAGTGCGGAGAGTTGGTCCCTGGTCCCTATCCACTTCTTCGGCAGGTTTATATGATATAGTTGGTCCGGTTTTCGCCGGCCCGGTTGTCTCACCCGGTACGTCACCGGGTCAATTTTTTCTAACACCGTGTACGGGCCCTGCCAGGTGGCGAGGAACTTGCAGGCTGAGTTGGGGACCAGGACAATCACTCGATCCCTGGCTTGGAACTCCCGCGGTTGGGCGGCCCGGTTATAGTAGCGTTGTTGGGTTTGTTGAGATGCGGCGAGGTGCTCCCGGACTAACGGCATCACTCGCTCTATCCTTTCCCTCATTCCGATGATGTGCTTGATGACTGATCGCTGGGGCGTGGGCTGCTGTTGTTCCCAAGCCTCCTTCGCCACATCGAGCAACCCTCTGGGCTGTCGGCCGAAAAGGAACTCGAACGGGGTAAAGCCGGTGGACGCTTGAGGGACCTCTCGTATCCCGAAGAGCACGTACGGCAGCATCAAATCTCAGTCCCGCTTGTCCTCTGCTACCACGCGTCTCAACATTAGCTTCAGGGTCTGGTTGAACCGTTCGACGAGCCCATCCGTTTGGGGATGGTATACTGAGGTCCGTAACTGCTTTACCCGGAGCAACTGGCAGAGGTCCGCCATTAGCCGGGACATGAACGGAGTTCCCTGATCGGTCAGGATCTCAGCTGGGATGCTGACTCGGCTGTAGAGCAGGAACAGTTCATGGGCGATGGCTTTTGCGGTGGCTTTCCGGTGAGGAACTGCTTCTGGATACCGGGTGGCATAGTCGACAATCACCAGGATGTGATCATGCCCCCGAGCAGACTTTGGCAACGGCCCTATTAGATCCATCCCGATGTGCTCGAAGGGCACCTCTATGATGGGCAGCGGTATTAGTGGGCTGGGGGGAGGTGACCTAGGGGCGGTCTTCTGGCACGTGGGACAGGCTTGGCAGAACAGTTTTACCTCGGCGTCCAGGCCGGGCCAGTGAAATCGGTCACAGACACGCTGTACGGTATTGGCCGCCCCAAGATGTCCCACGAGAGGATGTGCGTGAGCCAACTCCAACACCGTTTCCGTCTTCACGCGGGGCACTATGATTAGCCGTTTTTCCTCCCCCCTTCGCTGGGCGACACAGTATAGCAGGCCGTTCTCGACGATAAAGTGTGGGAGAGGATGGGGTCCCGGCCGGGTCTCTGTGCCCTCTATCGAGCACACCTGCGTCCAGCAATGCTTAAGCCGGTCATCCTCGCGCTGCGCGCGGCCGAACGAGCCCCCTCCCTTGATCTGCTGGAAGACATCATAGTACAGGTTAGCGTTCTGGGACAGGGACTCACCATCTCTCCCACTGTCTGAGGCCAAGAGGACGAGGCGCCGACGAGGCCCTTTCGCCAGACGCCGCGTTCAGCGGCTCCCCTGTGGGCTGGCAGGGTGCGCTGCGGTGGTCAACAGGCTGTCAAAGCCAGTCTCTTCCCAGGAGGACGGGCACGGGGAGGTCCTTTACCACCCCGACTTCCACCGGCCAGGCCCCCGGGGTGGCGGAGATCGTCACGCGGCGGGCCGGTACCTGTCGCGTGTCCCCGTGCACACACGTTATGGGTAGGACAGTCTTGGTTTCGCTGCGGGGGGGAAGGAGGTGAGCTTGTATAAGGCTGACTGAGCTGCCCGAATCCAGCAGCGCCCAAAACGGCCGGCCGTTGACCTTGACCCTGACTTCTGGGGCTCCCGCCGGCAGGTCCCGATGTACTATGCAACCTGCCAGCCATGTCCGTGCGGGATTTGAGGTGACTTCGGTAGGCATGGGCTCGTCCCGCGGAGTGGGAGCTGCCGGCCTGCTCACTGGTCGTGAGATGCCTTCCGGCGCGCGTTGCTCCTGAACCACCCTCCGGGGAAAAGGCGGCACTCACTCCCCCGCCTCCCGCCGGTGGGCCGCCTCCGCCAGCTCCATTGCCTCCACGAGTTCCAGCATGGTAGCGGGGTTCCGCATCCCCACAGCTTGGCGGTGGGTTCATGGTAGAGCCCTGAGGAGTCGATCGATCACCCCGCGTTCCGCTACGTGGGTGGCCGTAGGACCCCCGTCCAACAGCCAGTGTTGCGTGGCCACCGCGGTCGGTAAACTAAAGAAGAAGGCTTGTTGGGCTTCCCCAGTTAAGAGAGGTACCAGCGCTCGTGCCCAGTCGTCGTGTGCCCAGCCCTCACATGTGTGGCATATCAAGATGCTGATTAGACAGCATGATTATTGCACAGGTGTGCCTTAGGCTGGCCACAATAAAAGGCCACTCTAAATTGTGCAGTTTTATCACACAGCACAATGCCACAGATGTCGCAAGTTTTGAGGGAGCGTGCAATTGGCATGCTGACTGGTCAATTAAATAAATGTTAAAGAGAACGAACAGATAACATATTCTTGATTTTATGGCATTTCACAAAATGTCCCAACTTTTCTGGCAATGGGGTTGTATAAAAATATTCGTCCAGTAAAAAACAGAAGTCCACAGCAAGGTGAATGAAGTGAAGAGATTGACAAGACAGCACTGAGAGATCGATATAATTAGACATAAAAAGTTACTGTTGATACTGTATCTGTTTTCACAGAAGTATAAATAGTAAGAGGGTATACACGCTAGTGTAAGCAGCGCAGTGAAATTAAATCAGACTATTCCTGATCGCAGAGACTGACAGCTGGATCCTGAGGCTGGTTAGCTGTGATGTGCTGATCAGCAGGGCCTGACCCGCTCTGCCTGAGCCTTGAGTCAGAGCATGGTGATGTTTCCCCTCAGGGGTCTCCACTGTCATCATCATTATCATCATCACCCCTGACAGACACTGTTGTTTGTTACAAATAAGCAAGTCCAGTGAGTTTCACAAAAACACAGTTGCCTTCCTTTGTTTATGTTTCTTCTTTTAAACGATGCTGTACCTGCGACCGGAATAACTGCACTGTGATTGGATAGAACATTTCTAATGCAGGTTTATACTAAACACTGTAAATGACAAAGAATGTAAACATGCTACAGTAAAAACCTATCAACTGGTTAACTGTAAGTCCCCTTCCCATATACAGTGAACCAGGGCCCACGGGACAAAGTGGTCTGTAATGACCTTTCATTTGGCGTGCCATTTCATATCACAAAAGGGAAAAAATAGGGGAAAATCATGCCATTGAAGCATATCTTAATTTCAAATGTATATTTCCCTTTCATGGGAACTTCGAACTGCGTCCTCTAGGGGTTGCTATGGGGAACTCCTCGTCATGACCCGTGTCTGAAGCATACATTGAAAAAACACCAACTCATTGGCCGGTGACAGCCATGATGGATATACTGGACCTATTAGGTTTGGTTGATTCTATGGCTTCATAGTGACCATCTTACTGATGGTCCGGTCTAGAGGCTTCTCCGGACAGAGCTCCGACGCGGGAACCATGGTGGGTGAGTACGATCCATGTCTAATATATGTATATATGAATATATATGTGTATCTAATGAGACTGGTGGTTGTATGTATAAAACCCTTCTGCTAGTTTCTTTGCAGTGTTTCCCGGGCCCTGTGTGTTTCTGTCCCTTTCTAGGGTAGGTCCTGATGGGCACCCCCTCTGCTGGGTTCAGAAACCGGGTGCTCAACTTGCAGTGCTTATTTCACTCGTCAATATATATGTCCAGACGGTAAGTAAAGCCGTTTTTTTTCGGCTTCATACTTCCTGGATCATGCGGCCATAACACAGGCTTCTGCGGGAGC
>NW_015505228.1:2015376-2037236 GCF_001515645.1 Sinocyclocheilus grahami
ATATATATATATATATATATATATATATATATATATATAACATAAAAAATATAAAACATATGTCATTGAAAGACTTTTTTTTTATTTTATAGACAGAAACTTACTTTACTTTGCTTTATTCAAAAGGAGTCTTTTGTAAACTAATTGTTTTCAGATTTTTTTCTCAGTTTATTTTAACATCAGTGCAGTGTAGGTGATAATGCTACGTAACATGAGAGATGTGTTAAGATTGATATCAATAAATAAGTGTAACAGAGGCTCACTTTGACCATGCATTCGGATGGCAGTCTCCTCTGTTGGCTCATCGACAGGGAAAGCAAAAGGGAAAGGTCAGTTATCTGGATCAGGAAAGCACTGAAAGGCAAATGTCATAACATTTAGGGCTACGTGTGAGTGTTCTTTATGCTCAAACACATTTGTGTCTCATACTCTCTGCTTCGTGTACATCTCTGCTCTTTATGCTGGGCTTCATAACAATCACTGTGAGCATGTAACTAATAAATACAGCAAAGAGCATCAGCGTTATATCCATACCCATTAATTTCTGAAATTCTGTTCTGTAGTCCTTGCACTATTCACTCTATTAATGTGTGTGATTGAATCTGTTCAGTATGAGTATCCAGACTGTGGCTGATAATAGCACATGTAATCCCTCTAATGACAGACTGCCTAATAGACCTCTCATTCAGGGATCGGACACAGTGAGTTAACCAGATTACACACTATTTAACACTAGGGAGGAAGGATGCGTTTATATTTATATTTCTCTTGCTTTTCACATTCATTTTACACTTTTCAAATATTGGGCACAAAATCAAACTTGGTACATTTTCTTAAAATGTTTTTTACTCACAAAAATAGAGTTATAAAACACCACAGGGAATGGGTATTATGGTCAGACTGCGTTTGGTCCAGCATTGCACCAGAAGTTGCGCACGCAACCAGACATGTGTCTTCTATCTTCATTTTGTCTCCAGACAGAATTTTTCTGAATCATTCACATAAGTTTCTTTGACAGAGAGGGCCCACTGATATGTTTCCTAGCAACATGACACTTCAAGCTTTCTGTGCACTAGCCGTTTTTGGAACTCATCTTCATGGCAAAATAAACAGTCAAACTAGCGCTAAATGTCATTCAACCATTATTATACTATCACCAGCACAGCTCTACTTTATAAATTCCATTTTTATTAGTCAACCTTCACTCATTTTTTTTAATAACCATCAAACAACTGAAACAGCATGATTTTTACCATATACAATACTCAAAAGATATAGCATTACACTCTATTGCTATTTTTCATAATGTTAATGGTAAAAGACTATAGAAATGTAATAGTAACACCTGTTAATTGATTAAAGGCAAGTTTCCCTTATACTGAGAAAAACAGAAATAGTTGAGGTAATAGGTAATTTTACAGTAACGTATTGTTAAATGTACAGACTTTGTAAGTAAAAACAAACTTATTATTCATCTTATAATTTACAGTGGAAAACTGTAAACTGACATTCCCACAGTTCACTGTGTGAGACATTTGATGGTATTTTATATAAACAACTATGTTTCTTGTTATCACTTATGTACATTTGGATTTTGTTTTACATCATATGTTGTTTACTACATTATTTTACTGTTGTGTGTTACCATGATAGTGTTTTGTGTGCATGACACTGTGTACACCGTCTATATATTAGTATATGCCTCAGCTTGTGGAAAAGACACTTATGATAAACTTTGATTCATTTTGGGTCTCTTTTACTCACAATATTATTACAGTGGTTATCAGTATTTTAGATAGATACCAAATGGAGTAGAGGGATGTCATATTTATGTCATGTTCATCCTGCACTATAGTGCCCTTGTTTTGCATGTGGATTTTTAGTTTGAAATTTTGCCTGGTTGCTGTTTTGTTTTTCCCGTCATTAGTCTGTTTCCAGTTGTATTTAGTTAGTCTTGTTATGACTAGTCATGTATATAAACGTGCATCTCAAAAAATTAGAATATCGTGAAAAATATCTTTTTTTTTGTAACATTTCAAAAAGTGAAAATTTCATATATTCTAGATTCATTACATGTAAAGTAAAACATTTCAAAAGTTTTTTTTGTTTTAATTTTGATGATTAGAGCTTACAGCTCATGAAAGTCAAAAATCCAGTATCTCAAAATATTAGAATATTTCCTAAGATCAATCAAAAAAAGTATTTGCTAAACAGAAAAGTTCAAGTTCTTTAATGTATGTTAATTTATGCACTCAGTACTTGGTCGGGACTCCTTTAGCACAAATGACAGCCTCAGTGAGGTGTGGCATGGAAGCGATCAGCCTGTGGCACTGCTGAGGCACCGTTGAGCCTTCAGCTCGTCTGTATTGTTGGACCGACTGTTTTTCATCTTTTTCTTGAAAATATCCCATAGATTCCATATGGGGTTCAGGTCAGGCATGTTGGCTGGCCAATCAAGCACAGTAATATCATGGTCAGCAAACCACTTGGAAGTGGTTTTGGCACTGTGGGCAGGGGCTAAAGCCCTGCTGGAAAAGGAAATCAGCATCTCCATAAAGCTTGTCAGCAGATGAAAGCATAAAGTGCTCCAAAATCTCCTGGTAGATGGCTGCATTGACTTTGGACTTGATAAAACACAATGGACCAACACCAGCAGATGTCACGGCACCCCAAATCATCACTGACTTCGGAAACTTCACACTGGACTTCAAACAGCTTGGATTCCTGGAATTTATACTGTAGGGATGGTAATTTAATGAAAATGTAAATATTCTATTATTTTGAGATACTGGATTTTTGACTTTTATTAGCTGTAAACTCTAATCATCAAACTTAAAACAAAAAAACTTTTGAAATGTTTTACTTTACATGCAATGAATCTAAAATATATGAAAGTTTCACTTTTTGAAATAAGCTTAAAAAACGATATTAAATTTTTTGAGATGCACCTGTACAGTATAGATCCAAAGTTATATCTTAATCTTAATCTGACATAATGACATCATTATAACATGGCACAGTTGATTGGTTCTCTCCTGTATTGGTAGCCAATAAGCTGCTCCTCAACATTCAAACTTGGCTAGTGCTTGTTGTAGAAGTTGCAGCCTGCTTCAGAAGCCCTCCACCTTCCCCAGCTCCACCTGTATAGATATGGGGGTTATTCATATATGTTGTATGTGCAGCAGCAGTATTTCTTACATGCTCATAGCAGTATGTTGTGGATGTATTGGCAGTAGCAAGTGTCGGTACTTGCTCCGCTGCAGCAGCAGTTTTGTGTTTTGTTACATTCTAATATAGTGCTTGCAACTGGATCCTACACATCTTTGTCTCTAAATTCATTGTCGTGATGATTAACATTAGTAACATTAGATCATCAATAAATTAATTATAGATTTTTTGTAAGTCCCATAAAAACTGAAATGTTGCTACCATATTTATTACAGTAAAATTCTGGCAATCACAGCTGCCAGTTTTTTGACATAAACCAGATTTATTATTTACGGTGTAACAGAAAACAACAACTGTGGTAGCGATAGCTTTTCAATGATACTACAGATCACCCAAAATTGTCAAGTCCACACCTTCACCTCCTCATCTTCTCCATGACCAGCCTCATGCCTGTGGGCAGAGCCTCAGGGTTGGTGAGCGCTGCTCAGGCCACTCACGGTGTGCCCTCCCAGAGCCTGGCTCCGGCGCCAGGAAGGCCATATGGGCTCAGGCTGGCACACGGCCCCTCAGCTGGGGAAGAGCCAGTCTGTCGGAGTGGATGACTTAGCCGGTCTCCACCGGACCTCTGGAGAGGGGTGGCCATCTGGTGTCCCTCCTCCCAAAGCAACTCCCCCCACTCTAAAGGTTTGAAATGGAACAAGAGTGTAATGAAAGAATGGAAGTTGTCGCGCAGGTGCGATATCAAGATGGAGAGGAGGGAACTGCTAGCAGCTACAAGAAGCCAATGGGGTGCCAGAGCAATTACGTTTATTAAAGAGCACGGTGTATTATTGAGGTCAATCCTTTTGCGCAAATGGGACCTTGGTTATCATAGCAGGAATGTAATTTCTGGTTCCATATGAAAGTGGAATTAAAATACATTTCTATGTACGATAAATGTATAATCGAGGGTATGTGTGAAATTGCCTTTATGGTAATGTAGGCACACAATGTCATGTTCTACAAAAATGAAGCTGAATAGTTGTTAAATACAACGTGTGAATGTTTCTTTTACCGGGAAGATGCAAGGAAACTGAATAAAAATGAACATGCAGTGGCACCTTAAAACAAAACAGATTTACCAGAAAGTTTCTTGTGTAAACTCACCCGCAGACTGTTTGTCATGCTTATTTGGCAGGAGACCGGAGTGAACAAAAATCAACAGTTCAGCTACTGAGCCTTCCCAGCAATCTGGATACAAACCTCCCACTATGCAATCTGCCTGTCATTTAACCAATTTAACTTTTACATTTAAACAAGACACTTGAATTTCCCACACAATAATCAGTCATCATCATGCACAGTTATCAAATATAGCTCTGGAGTGCACAGAGAACAATCACACAGAACATAAAATAGTCATTTTTACGGTTCCTGTTTCTTACTTTCTTTTATCTTTTATCACTTCAATTTTTTTTATTTCGGTATCAGAAGCAAATTAGAATAGAGGATTATGAATCCAAATAAAAATAAAAAACTGGATAATAAGTTGCATGATTATTGTACGGCACGTAAAACAGCCTAAAATTCTCATTCACATCTGAATTTGGTAAGTCTAATCATGTATCTATCATTACTATTACGATTATTAAATGTTATTGTAGTTGTTTAATTAAAATAGCAACATTTAAGTAAATCATATAATAATACAGCAATTTAAGATTAAAAAAATTAATTATACTTTTTTGAGTTTGAAATTATTAATACTTTATTTATTTATGTATTTATTTATTTTTATATAAACTATGAATAACCTTTTAATTTATGGGGAAATAAACATTCCAAAAAGTCATCATAGCTTTCTCCATTGTTAGGAACTGTAAAATATATATTAACATTTCTTTCCTTATTTTTTTTAAACAATGTAACATTAGATCAAAACTGTGTAGGCAACTAATAATGCGGTACTGATGCTGTTTAAGCTGTTGTTGTTAAATTATTGTTATGAAAATCCATGATCACTTTGCTGTCAAAATAATTTGTATATTAGGTTAGATTAGATTTGAACCCAGGTCCAACTGTACGCTACTAAAAACTGTATGACTAAACTAACAAGCCTTACATGTCAAGATTATATCACTATATAACAACTATTATTACATTTACATTTTATTACACCTAACTATTAAGTGTTATACATACAAGCACACTGCTGCTGATGCCATAAAACAGGTGTATGATGACCCTGGTCTGTATATGTCGTAACCTTTATGGTTAGTCCTTCATATAAATTCTGGAACTTTCTTGTGTAATTGTTACCTTTTCTTTTCATAACTTCCTGATCTCTCTCTTTAACCCTCTACTTCTCTCTCTCTTTCATATAAACACATTCTCTGAGCTTTAATAATGCTTTAGATCCTCTCAGGGTGCTCATGTTCCCTGAGCACCTGTGCAATAAAGCCTGAATCTCTGAACTACAACGCTATTTAACGCAAACGGCTGTCAGAGGTCATTCAGTAGGGAGCTTTCCAGCAGGGCTATATTTACATTCATCTTTCCATTCCTCCATTCCTTCTATCTCAGAAAGCCACCAGTCTCGCACACAAAGTCTGACACCATCTGACCCTGCAATTTACATAGAAAACCCCCCTAGCAAGTCTTAACCGAATCAACAATGGATAACAGACAGAGTCCAAAATAAACACTCATAAAACGTGTTAAAAGTTGGATGGAAAATGTACTAGGAACTGCAACTTTACATGGTTTAAACAGAATTCTAAGAATGATAATCTAAATATTGCTGATGACTTTTAAACTGTCTACAGAAGAAAACATCAGTTACAACTCTTTTCCCTCAGTAGATCCCTCAAGTTTTGGTGACATATGTGAAATATATAGCTGGCATTAATTCACCAAAACAGAAATATGACAAAATCAAAATGTGCTATTCAATATGCAAAAGCGTTATTATTAAGCAATAATAACCCAAATTGTTATGTGGCCAGTAAGACATGTTTATAGACAGTGAATGTTCTCATTTCATCTGCCATTGGCGCATTTTGGACCCGCTAACACTATAAAGTACTTTATCTAATATAAAAGAAGTCAATGAAAAGAAAAAAGGTGACAGACCAGCAACTGCTAGCCAAGCAGGATCTTTTAACTTCAAATAGTGGCATATTTGAGCATTATAAACAAGTTCACCCAGGGTTCTGTCAAAAGCAGAGTTGCAGCACAGTCCCAGCACTAATTACCAATGGACATCTCTGCCACTCCTTTAATTTGTTTATTCGCCATGGTTGTTGTTTCAGGAGGAGTGATTTTTATTTTTTTTTGCGATCTCCAGTTCTTTCTGTTTCAGCGTCATTAATTTGCACCATCTGTCTCACACTGATGTCAGAGTGAGGTGACACGACGAGGTGTCTGTTGTCTATTTTTACCTCCATAACGAGGAATCGTCGCAGAGAGTCTGCATGCCATTCAGACACCTCCACCCAGCCGCTACTGGACCATATGGCTGGGAGGTGGGGGACCCGGTGACTTACTGGACACTGATGCAGAGCTTAGACAAGTTCACTGTACTGGTAGCTTTAGCCCCATATAATGCCATGGGACCTGCACAGGGAAGCAACAGTCATCAATAGGATATAAAAAAATAAAAAAACAGAACAGAATGGTTCCGTTAACAGTTGCACATGCATTGTTCTGCAGATGCAAACTGAACACAGTACTACTTAAAGGTTTATTTCAAACAAAAATGAAAATTAGGCTACGTTTAACTCACCCCCAAGGCATCCTAGGTGTATATGACTTTCTTCTTTCAGACGGATCCAGTCAGAGTTCTATTAAAAATTGTCTTTGATCTTTCAAGCTGTTTAATGCCACTCAGTGGGTGTTGCATTGCTTCAGTCCAAAAGAACTTAAATAAAAATGGCCCATCCATAAAAAGTGCCTTACACGGCTCCGGGGGGTGAACAAAGGCCTCCAAATCGACGCGTTTTTGTAAGAAAAATATCCATATTCAAAACGTTATAATCACTTTAATCTAGCTTGCGCTCACTGTTGTGAACAGAAGCAGTTCCGGGGGAATGACGTATGAGGTCGCACGCTGAAGTGCAGGGGAGAGATCAAAACAAAACAACGGTCAAGAATTAGAAGTACAAAACGAGGATTTGTAAAGAAGAATGTCGGAGGATTTCGATATAAGCCAAGAGGAGACTGGTTTTCCTTCGCTAAAGTAAGGAAACTTTGCTTCCTTTGCTCCTGTTAACAAACGTTGGTTTTCACGAGACTCACCAGCGCATGCGCAACGCTGAACTCATACGTCATCCTCCCGGAGCTGCTTCTGTGTACAACTGCTGGCGCAAGCTACATTAAAGTGATTATTATGTTTTGAATATGGATATTTTTCTTACAAAAACGCTGTAGCATCGATTTGCTACAGAAGGCCTTTGTTCACCCCCCGGAGCCGTGTGAGACACTTTTTTTATGGATGGGTGGTTTTTATTTAAGTTATTTTGGACTGAAGCAATGCAACACCTGCTGAGTGGCATTAAACAGCTTGAAAGGTCAAAGACAATTTTTAATATAACTCCGACTGGATTCGTCTGAAAGAAGAAAGTCATATACACCTAGGATGCCTCGGGGGTGAGTAAAACGCAGCCTAATTTTCATTTTTGGATGAACTAACCCTTTAAGTACTTACTCATTCAATGGCTCTGCAACACCACATCTGAATCAAAAAGAGAAAGCACAATCAATGCAGTCCAATTCCCAAACAAATGACTCTTTTAAAACATTTGAGTCTTATTCTTTGACAACTGACTCTAATAAGCAGGTTCTTTTTAATGAATCAAGAGCATACAGCACAATCAGTGTAGTCTGATTCATGAAAGACTGTACTGAGCCTGTTCTTTTTAATAAATCAAGAACATACAGTGCAACCGGTGTATTCTGATTCATTAAAGACTGACTGTATCGAACAGGGGCTTATTAATTAATCAAAAATATATAGCGCAACTATATAATCCAATTTCTGAACGACTGACTCTAATGAGCCTGTTATTTTTTAATGAATCAAAAACATACGGCGCAAACAGTGTAGTCCAATTCCTGAAACAATGACTCCAAGTCAGTTCTTTTTATTGAATCAAACACATACAGCTCACGGCTTAACTGTGAGACTTAAATCAATGGAGTTAGTGATTAATTGTTCAAATTATAAATATAAGTGGTATTTTATATAAAAAATAAGTAAATTAATGAAATAGCAACAATTATTGGATAGTTTTCTTCCCACCTCAAATTACATATGTGTCCCTGGACCACAAAACCAGTCATAAGATAATTTTTTTTTTAAATGAAGCTGAATAAATAAGCTTTCCATTGATGTATGGTTTGTTAGGATTGGACAATATTTGGCCGAGATACAACTATTTGAAAATCTGGAATCTGAGGGTGCAAAAAAATCGAAATATTGAGAAAATCGCCTTTAAAGTTCTTAATAATGCATATTACTAATCAAAAATGAAGTTTTGATATATTCACGGTAGGAAATGTACAAAATATCTTTACTTAATATCCTAATGATTTTGGCATAAAAGAAAAATCGATAATTTTGACCCATACAATGTATTGTTGGCTATGCTACAAATATACCCATGCTTATGACTAGTTTTGTGCTCCAGGGTCACATACAAAGATGTAAACAGACTTTTTGTAATTGCTTTAAACGATTGAAATAAGTTGGAAACTTCTTTCCTTTTTTCTTCCAAATGTTTTCAAATATTTTTTTCCTTCAAAGGATCATTAATGGAACCATTAAGCAACCAGAATCATTTTATCTTTTTGAGTCCTTTTTTAATCCATTTCATGATGTTGTTGACAATCACTAAACTTCTGGATCCCTGAATAAAAACCTATATGTTTGGCCCTCAGCAAAACATAACATAATTGAGAGGTTTTTGGTATTGCAGAATAATCATAATGCACAAACCTGGAGGATCCTCACTGGACCTCAGACTGGTTCATTAGCTTTTCATAAGCTATTACATCAAAAGGAAATTATCTGCTTCATGCACTGCCTTCTTAACATTAGACATGCGGTACCTTGTGATGTTGATGCAATCTGCCTCAATTTCACTTGTAATGAGAGGGGCCTTTGGTCTCCAAGCACTTAACAGAATAGCCAGGGTCTCAGAAGCTACAGGAAATTAGAAATATGAGCCAAATCATCTGTTGAGAGCCATGCACTGCGGTTTGACTGGCATGTGAATGGAAGCACAGGAAGTGAGGGAGGAAGACAATGATGTTCACACGGCCAGCTGCTTTAGGAGCGCACGACGCAGACAGAGATACATCACTCGCTCAGACCGCTCTGTGCATGTATTATTCCAGTTCGCTCTATGCATCTCAGCTTGTGTGGGTATGTGTGTGATATGTAAACGAGTCATTCGCACAGCATGACTAATTAAACGCTTATGGAATGTTAGGAGAAGTGTGCAGATTGGTGCTGGCGTACACGCCATGCTTAATTCAGCATCACTGCACAAAGGGCTTCTAATCTGATGTCAAACCCATTCGCAAACAGCGGGACCTGGCAGAGGAAAGACCCACTGGAAAGCATTTCCTCTCTCACACAGCACACATACAAACACACAAGCTGGGACACTAGCTTGTTTCACACACTGTACAAAATTATATGATCAATAAATCATTAACATATTGTATGTTTATCATCAAAATCTCATCAAAATTACTTAACCAATTTCAATTTAATTTTCAAGTTAGAATTTGTATTTTTTTTTAATTAGTTGAAATGACTTGTATAAGTCAAGCTGAAGGAAACATTTTACATTGCATGTACACTGAAAATCAACTGGTGTAGAAACAATTTTCATTCGGAAATTGCTACTGAATTTAACGAAGAAACAGCCAGTAACTCATTGAATTAAACATGAAATTTTGAAAAAGTGAAATTGCATTTACTTGTAAAACTTACTCCATTAATCTTTATTTACTTTGAAAAATAATTTTTGCAACATATATAGAGCAATAACGCTACAATTCCTGTGTATGAAAGACAAGCACATGCTGACACACATCTGACAATAAAGCAGAAATTACATAAATAGTTCACATTTTTGTGCACTATGGCAAATTTTTGAAAAATTGGTTAAATCTACAATTGTCACCCATAGGAAATCAAATAAAAGTGAATAAAATAAAACAAAATAAAAATAAACCTTTAAGTAAATAAAAATGCTTAAAGGTGTTGTGTGTAATATTCAATACAAGAATACTTTCTCATTTCTCATTGCCATTTTAAAGACATTGCTCAATTTGTGAGTAGTCTTACACATCAGCTTCTGGCTCGTAAAAGTAAAAGTGTTTTGGAAAGCAGTTTGAAAACATTTATAGCTTTTTTGCAGTTCCGTTCTAGCTCATTTCTAGCTTCACCTTAAAAAGGCATAGTTCAACAAAATCATTCAATGAACATCATGTAATTTCTTTCTTTGTTCTAGATCAAAAAAGAACATTTTCTGAAAATGTCACCAAAACAATATTGGACTCTACTCTTTTTCATTGTATTTAAAATAGCTGCTTTTGTGTTTCATAAAAGTCATAAAGGTTTGGAACACCATGAGGGTGAGTAAAAGTATAAACCCCCTTCAAAGTCGATATGAAATGGAAAAAAATCACCCTGTCTATTTTCTAGATGTATCTTATTGGTCTTATTGTGAAGGAGTTATCCATGCACATGCTTCATTTTTAAAAATTGTTTTTGAACTCTTAATTTTTAATTAAAATGTCATGACTCAATTTTCTGACGAAATGACAGACTTATCTCTGGTGACATATGCCAGACTTCTCCAATCATTTCCTCTGCAATAAAGAGTTATATCAAGCAGACAGTCTACTAATACCCTAATGAGAGTTAGTAGACATGTAAGTATTGTCAACAGAATGTTCAAAAGAGACCATCAAAATAAAGTGTTACCCAGTTAACAATACAGCTCTATTGTAGCTTTAGGTCAACGATTTTTTCATTTGCTTCTGTTTTTATTTCTCCTAAGGACTGGGGGAAATCGGCGATGCTTAAAAGACACATAATCGATGCCATTATGTCTCCTGAGCTAAAGCAGCAACCTTTGAGCAATAACATTTCCTGTGGGCTGTTTTAGGGACGCAGCGCAGTGGAAAGGGGAAGTGTGTGTGTGTGTGTGTGTGTGCGTACGCTGGTTGTGCAGCGGTTGCCCTGTGAGTCAGTCAGGTGAAATAGGTGGGTAATTGAAAGCTACATCATTACATCCAGCTTTGTCTTCCCTCCTGCCTCTATTTCGCTCACCTCCTCCCTCTAGCACTTCTATCTATCCGCTTCATTGTCTACAGTCCAGTCCCGGCACACAAAAAAACCTTCCCTCTTTCCTGGCCGGGCTTCTACAACAACTGATCCAATGTTTCAATACTGATATGAACTCGTTCCCTCCTCTGCTTTTGTTCTCTGTCCACTTCTTTTACCTTCTGCCCGTCACTATCCAAAAACATTTAAAAGCTGCTTTTCTTTGAAACTGCTGTGGTTTTGTGCTGGAGTGTGATTTAAATTAAAGCGGGATTATGTGTGTGGCAAAGAGTTGGATTAAAAAAGACTACACTTATGCACACACACACACAAACTGTTCCTTTTTCCATGTCTTCTCTTTTACTGTCTCTCACTCTGCCACCTCTCTCTGCCAAACCTCTCACACACGCTTCTTTGTCTGAACCAAAACAGAGCGGTATTGTGAATGGTTTAATGAAAGTGGGAGGCTTATTTGCAAAAGAGAGTTCACTTCGGTTGCTAGCACTGTACGCTGAGAAAATACAGGAATTATACAGATTTCATGCTGGAGGGTGACATGCTATAGAAACTAATACCTTTATATAGCAGACACTTAGAGGGCAGAGGTCCAACAACAGTTTCATATATGTACAAAATGAAAACAAGGAAGTGAGAAAAACATGCCAAGGGAAAAACTAAAAGCTTTTGTCCCATATGATAAAACATGGCTGACCTTATAGTCATACTGTACACTGTGAAAATGTCCTTTTAAATTTATTTATTTAAAAAAAAAAACACTGTTTCCAACTTTTAACCAAATACTTTTTTAAACAATAAAATGTTAACCAAGCTACTTGAACTACAAAAATCTATTTCAAACCTTAAAATGTACTGATAACACTATAATAATACAGGTGGTACAGCAGAAAGCCACAGGATGAATGGTGAAAATGTTGCTAAATAACATAAAATGTAATTAACACATTAGAACTATACATTAAAATAAGAGGGGGAAAAAACTATTTAAATAAAATTAAATCATATGTAATGTGTAATGCATGCACTTTTAGCAATGTCACTGTACATTCATACCGTAGTTTGTATACTTTCCAAAAAAGACAGTATGCGTACGCTGGTTGTGCAGCGGTTGCCCTGTGAGTCAGTCAGGTGAAATAGGTGGGTAATTGAAAGCTACATCATTACATCCAGCTTTGTCTTCCCTCCTGCCTCTATTTCGCTCACCTCCTCCCTCTAGCACTTCTATCTATCCGCTTCATTGTCTACAGTCCAGTCCCGGCACACAAAAAAACCTTCCCTCTTTCCTGGCCGGGCTTCTACAACAACTGATCCAATGTCTCAATACTGATGTGAACTCGTTCCCTCCTCTGCTTTTGTTCTCCGTCCACTTCTTTTACCTTCTGCCTGTCACTATCCAAAAACATTTAAAAGCTGCTTCTCTTTGAAACTGCTGTGGTTTTGTGCTGGAGTGTGATTTAAATTAAAGCGGGATTATGTGTGTGGCAAAGAGTTGGATTAAAAAAGACTACACTTATGCACACACACACACAAACACTGTTTATTTTGTCCCTTTTTCCATGTCTTCTCTTTTACTGTCTCTCACTCTGCCACCTCTCTCTGCCAAACCTCTCACACACGCTTCTTTGTCTGAACCAAAACAGAGCGGTATTGTGAATGGTTTAATGAAAGTGGGAGGCTTGTTTGCAAAAGAGAGTTCACTTCGGTTGCTAGCACTGTACGCTGAGAAAATACAGGAATTATACAGATTTCATGCTGGAGGGTGACATGCTATAGAAACTAATACCTTTATATAGCAGACACTTAGAGGGCAGAGGTCCAACAACAGTTTCGTATATGTACAAAATGAAAACAAGGAAGTGAGAAAAACATGCCAAGGGAAAAACTAAAAGCTTTTGTCCCATATGATAAAACATGGCTGACCTTATAGTCATACTGTACACTGTGAAAATGTCCTTTAAATTTTTTTTTTTTTTTAAAAACACTGTTTCCAACTTTTAACCAAATATTTTTTTTAAACAATAAAATGTTAACCAAGCTACTTGAACTACAAAAATCTATTTCAAACCTTAAAATGTACTGATAACACTATAATAATACAGGTGGTACAGCAGAAAGCCACAGGATGAATGGTGAAAATGTTGCTAAATAACATAAAATGTAATTAACACATTAGAACTATACATTAAAATAAGAGGGGGAAAAACTATTTAAATAAAATTAAATCATATGTAATGTGTAATGCATGCACTTTTAGCAATGTCACTGTACATTCATACCGTAGTTTGTATACTTTCCAAAAAAGACAGTTTTTAATACTAAAATTACATATAATTTGATGTTAAAATAATTTACAAATGTTCACTTTATTTAATAAGGTATCTTACAGTTAACTAGTTTTAATCTAACATTTTTATAGTATTTTTGAATTAGACAAATACTGGTAAAAATGCACAAATAAATAAAAATATGTAAAAATCACTGGGTTTTTTTTATAATTGTGAAAAAGTCCTGTACAAGTAAAATTAATTTTACTTTACTTGAAGAAATAGTTCACCCAAAAATGAAAATGTTGTCAACATTTACTCACCCTCGTGTCGTTCCAAACCTGTATGAGTATTTTCTTATGTTGAACACAAAATAAGATATTTTGAAGAATTATTTTAAGAACCAAACAGTTGTTGGTCCCCATTGACTTCCATATTTGATTACCAGCATTCTTCAAAGTATCTTCTTTTATGTTCACCCTAAAAAAGAAACTCATACTTCTTTCTCATTTCCAACTTGGAATGACATGAGGGTGAGTAAATGATGACAACATTTTCATTTTTGGGTGAAGTATCCCTTTAAATATGGTACCTGTAGAAAAATGTATGGTACCATTGTTCTCAGAATGTATTAATAAGTAGAAATATGTTATTGAAACGTAACTTTGGCAAACAGTTTTGGACATTTGAGTCTTTCCAGAGCTGCCTCTTACCTACTGTACAAACAGTTGTCCATTACCAAGAAGGCTGGTGACTGAACTGTCTTGCCTTAAAGGACTGTGCATACAAGTCAGTCAAGTAAACCATGTAGTTATAGCAAGATTGTTGACAAAATTGGCAACTGACCCACTTCTACTTATTTCCTCTTATTTTCAGTCCACAGATTTGTAGCCAGAATCTGATTAATAAGGGGTTGTTTTCTCTGGTAAAGCCCAGCAAGTTTCCCGGCTGTGATTCTCGGCAGGTGCCTAGACCTGCTGGGTTTTGGACTAGGTCAGGTTGGAGGACTCATCACATGGGAAGGAGGGTGAGAGTGCAGTCAGCAGAGCTCAGTGTCATACTACAGTCTTCCCGCCGTCTTTTCAGTTAAAGACCTGTCAGAGAAGTAGGACTGTGGAGCTTTATTTTAGGATAGAATTTTTGGAAATGACTAAAAAGTCTTAAAATATGTACTGACAAAATAAAATGCCTGAGAATATACCCTAGAACAGGTCACAGCTTCGGTATGGAGAGACCTAAAAATCAAAAATTGATGCTACTAAAATCTCTGAGAGCTTTTGAACCATTCATGTGCATCAGTACAGCAGCCATAAAAAGCTTTACACGTTTCATTAATGCATTACGCTTTATACAGTCCGGACCGCATAGTAAAACTGGTCAACCTCAAGGGATATGGTTGGAACAAAAGGTTACAAATGACTGTTCAAGCAATAAAATCACTCAATATACTGTATGTGCTACCATGTAAAAAGATGCTGTTCAATAGCCTTTGCTCCAGCAACAACAACTTCCATTTACACAATTAATTTCCCTAGTCTCTCAAAAAATAACCTGCATAATTCCCAAATTTAAAGAATATTAAAGAGACGGTGTTATCCGCTGGTCCTGGTTATGCTAGAGGCAGACCAGGAAGATCTTGTAAGAGGCTAGTTAGAGCTCAGAGGGGGTATTTAACGTCATAATTTACTCATAATCGAGATTTGCACCCCTACAGCTACTCGCTTTGGAGACTTCATGTCTCCTGCTGAGCTCTAGCCCCAGGGACAGAGAAAGAGACAGAGAAGGACAGTTTAGCTATGATGGCCCATGCGTCAGCCCCTCTCTCTGTAGGTAAACATGCTGCGAGTCAACCTATCTCTCCTTTGATAACCTGTACAGGTTTACATTTGTGGACATGCCCCATAATGCTATCAGGTGAGAATAATTCAGTAATAATAATAATACAAAAGATATATGGATTTTTACATTTTATTACATAGGCTATATAAAGAACATAGGCCTACTCTCTTTCTCCTGCTTCCTCTCCCCTTCAAACACACACACACATATAATACGGACACACACTCGCACAAAGGTGTTGTCAGCTCTGCTCTGACATGTTTTATTAGTAAAATAGTTCAGCAACTTATTCAATGGCCTGCCATTATTTTACAAATAACCGTTTCATGTTTTACTTTGAGGCTTCCATATACTCTAAAAACTTATTTTTTTTAACCCAAATGCTGTGTTGAGCCTTTTGGGTCATTTTTTTCAGTGTTTGGGTAGTTTTTGTGTTACCCAGCTCCTGGGTCAAATGTAACAACCCAGTGTTTGGGTTGTTTTGCAGCTCCTGGGTCAGACATAACAACCCAATGTTTGGGTAGTTTTTGTGTTACTCAGATCCTGGGTGAGATAACCCAGCGGTTGAATTATTTATGGCAGGGATTTTGCGTCTTCTCTTCAAGAGAGATCAGTTCTAAGCGCCATCGAATTGATGCATTCTTCGGTAAAATACCGGTTTGTGTAGGCTACATCTATTTTATCTATAAAATCGTTACTCTGCTGTATATAGTTCAGTTTTATGCAGAGCAACGTACAGGCGCGCGGTGTAATCACCTTTAACGAGTGTCGCGGTCTTTTCGCGTGATGGAAAAGCCTGATGCTTTGCTTAAAATAAACGATTTTATTCATAAAAATACAGAATATAATACTTTGGATGTTAAAACATGTCCTCAGAGCTGTTTATTGTATTGTATATTGTATTGTAGGTTATGGAGTCGGCTAGAGTGAAACGCAGGGCGGCGGTCCGTCCGTTAGCAGTTCCCCGCCGAACATGACTCCAGCTTGGGCACGAGAACCAGCGCCGTTACGGTGGAAACAGAATAACAGAGACTGGTCGATTACACGTGAATTACTTCTGTTTAATGTTGAATTTTTCTTCTAATGTTTGTTAAACGAGTTTAAATATAGGCAATATGTATAGCCTATTAAAAATGATAAACAATACTGTAAATGTTAAATAAAGGAAAATAAAGGAAGTTATCATGCAAACCAGTGGTTGTGTGAAGTATTTTAGAAAAGTTTAGAGGATTTAAGTTAATCTGTAAACATTATTTAATCTATGAAGTAAAAAATAAGCTAGTAATATAGTAAAAATGAATAAACCCATTAGCTGGGTTAAATCAACCCATTATGCTGGGTTAAAAAAACAACCCAATTTTCTGGGTAAATTTAACCCATGATGGGTTCTGTCCTATATTTACCCAGCCCTTGGGTTAATAACAACCTAAATTGGGTTGTTTTTAACCCAGTGTTTTTTAGAGTGTAGTTATTTGATACATGCTTACTTTTTGCTCCGTAAATAAATCATGGTTAACTGCAACAATGGCAGTGGTAACAGAAAATTTTTGCAATGTATGCACTGTCATATTGACTAGCACATCATAAACAGCAAAAACTATTGGGTGCACCTTTAATTTGATCCAAATTCAAAAAAGGCTATAAGGGATGGAAGTCCCGTCTATTCAGTATTATGTAGTGTTGCATATTTGGGTGTTGATTGTTTACATTGACAAATTTGCAGAGAACAAAACACACTTTTTGTAAAAATCACAAATTGACACAGCAGACTGTGCATCCATCTCAGCCGTTGGTTTTCAACAAATTTAATATGCCATCTACTCTGAATGACTGATTAATGCTTGTTTCAGGTCATATTCTCAAACACAGTCCCCTTTAAAGTTACTGTAGTTTTAATCCTGCCAGTCCCTCTATATTTGGAGCAGGTGCTCATGGGAGGAGCAGGAATGCATTTACTCCCTCAGTGAGAATATTAACCCCTCAGAACAGCAGGTTTAGTGAATGTCAGAGCTAGAACTCAGAGGCTGGATGCTTTTCCCTCTGCGCTGTCTGTCTGAATTTATGGACTCCATTCATTTCCTCTGCCGGAATTCCTTCACACAGGAAATGAATCATAGATTCTGACATAGAGTCATAGGAGGGTTTCTGCAATAAGAACAGCTCTGGGTGATAAATGGAGGAGTGATTGTCCCCCACAATCCGTTGCATTCTCTCTATGTCACTGTGGGGCCGCCACATTGTGACACTGACCAGCAACGGACAGCTTTTATGCCTTCCAGTTTTAAGTTGCCTGCATTTCTTTTTTAAATAAATGATATGATGGGAAGACTGTTGGTAACAAGACCAAAAAGCTACATATTTATCATCAGTTATAGTGACTCCTCACTTCTCCAAAAATTCAAGGCTTTATCCAAAGTTCTATCCACATTTCTTGCTTTTGCTGTCATTTTTCATAGTTTGCTATCTCTGTCTCGTCTTTCTCACTCTCTTCCTCGCCATCCTTCCCGTCTCCTGTCGCTTTCCCTTAATCACAAATGGCAGGTTATTGATTTGCGGTCGGGGCATTTATCAGAAAATAGCACCTGACTGACAGTGCATCCATGACCAAAACATCATTCTCTTTACAGAGGCATTGTGTGTGTATTGTGTGTGTGTGTGTCAGCTAAGTGCAAGCATTATTTATTTCTTTTTTGATGCATTTCTCACGTTGGGGCAAGGTTGAGGAATCAGACATTCCCTGATTATAAAAAAAGGAAAGAGAGTTCAAACACAATCGATTAATTAGCTGCCCATCATGGCGGTTGTGGGTTCTGTGAATGGATGGATTGGCCATTAGAGCTGAATGGAGGAGAAAGAGGCCAGCAAGGTAAGCTGTCTGGGGCCTGACGGCTGGAGAGAGAGCATGTTTGCCCAGTCAGTCTGAAGTCTAAGCTATTGGCACACAAAACACGCACAGACATATATACATGCACATCAGTAGAATCCATTTTCATAAAGCATCATTTATAGACTTGATTTCTAGAATCAACTGTAAGACAGAGCAAGAATGAACCCTACATATACTATGACCCCAAAAATTATTTGGACACTACACACACACACAGACATACATTCATACGTACATGCACATTTTAAATATTTAAATATATATACACGACTGTTTAAAAGTTTGGGATTGGTACATATATTAATGCTTTTGAAAGAAGTTTCTTATGCTGACCAAGGCTACATTTGATTTAAAAATATATAGTGAAAAACACGGATATTGTGAAATATTGTTATAAATTAAAATGTTTTTTTTTCTTTTAATATATTTTGTGTATATTCATGTAAATTATTCCTGTGATGGCAAAGCTAAATTTTCAGCGTCATTACTTCAGTCTTCAGTGTCACATGATCCTTCAGAAATGTAATATGCTGATTTGCTGCTTAAGAAACATTTATGTTAATATCAATATTTAAAAGAGTTGTGCTGCTTCATATTTTTGTGGAAACTGTGATACATGTTCCAGGATTATTTGATGAATAGAAACTTCAAAAGAACAGCATTTATTTGAAATAGAAATCTTTTGGAACATTATAAATGTATTTACTGTCACCTTTGATCATTCTTATGGAATAAAAGTATTAATTTCATATTTAAAAAAACACATCTTACTGACCTCAAATGTTTGAACGGTATACAGTATATATCAAATCAAAAGCAATTTTTTTCAAGACAGCACAACCACATTTTAAGCACAATATTTCACAACAAGAATTGTGCTTGCAGGTGCCACTTGCAATGCAACAACATGGAGACATTTTACATGTGACTTTTGACTGTGCCCAAACACAGTTTTTGGGGCTATGGCCCTACTGTACATTGTTTAAAGAAAAAATCTGAAGGTTCAGCATAACATAATATTAGAAAACATGTACCTTTGCAAATCTGTCATAATTAGCATAATTAGCTTACCTGTGTTTGAACTCAGACCCAGGGTGAGCTCCTCTGGCATGACGGTCCTCCTATCATTCCTTCAGTGCACCAGTTCTCTCTCCCTCCCTCTTCTGACGTATCCCACACAGTGAGCTCTGTCTGAAGCACTGCTTATTGCTGTCAGTGCTCTGAACTGCTAATTATTCAATAACCTAACTCTCACGCTCACAAACAACACTTTGAGCTTTATTTAAACATGACTTCCTGACACACAGATACTATGACTTTGCAAGCACTATATGCTTGTAGTGGAAGAGATATAATAACTCAATTTAACTTCAATCTATAACCTTCATAGACCATCCAAACACAGTGGGACTTGACATTTCAAAGCTTGCAAGCTAATTTATTTCATCAATATTTGTTATTATTGACACTTAGTATGTCTTACACATACAGTGAAGAGCTTGAGGTGATGTTACTCAGTACATCTCATGGCATCATAACATCCTTATGCTTTCCAGTTACAATGTTACACCACATGACACTGTATTTTGTGAACAGGTTACATTTTGCATGTCCACCTCTGCTGCTGTCTGTCAGTCTGTCAGTGTCCAGCTTGTTACTGGATGGGATGCTCTGGATGTGTGTACTCAGGATTTTATTTCAAGAAAAGTCAAGACCACAACTGTGGGGATATCACTAAATTGCTGATGCATTGTCTGATTTATTTGTTAACATTATTAAAGTGATAATGTAAAACTTATTGCTTCAAATGCAATCAACAACGCATTTCTCATTTGATTTCATTTGATACTGCAGTGCCGGTCAGAATTGATCGCAAAATTGTGTCAAAAATTTCACCAAAATTATTACAACTGCCCAAAAAACTCAAGGTATGATTGCAGAAAATACTTGTATGCGATCTTGTTTTTATATTATAACATAAGCAATATCACAAGAGCAATAGAGCTGTTTTCACGAATATGAACACGATTGCAAAATGTGATATTGATTTTATACAAACGTCTAACAAACAAGAGATTAATATTAAGTGAATTACATTTTAGAAAACAATTTTACATTTTTAGTATTTATTTATTTTTTGCCTACTTCTGCAAGGAACGTAGTTCCAAATAAATCCATAGCAGAACTGTCGTGTGTTTCGGAGTAACACACAGCGGTGTTTCATTCATGATGGGGAAGTCGTGGCCTAGTGGTTAGAGAGGTTAGAAAATAAATGTGTGCATAGAGAGGGGACGTGGAACAGATCAATAGGTTAGCATTACCAGGACTGAGAAAGGGGTGATTATTGCTGATCGGGACCCACAAGAGATCAATGACTCTCACTCCAAGGTTTATCCTCTGATGGATGCTCTTTTGCATATAATCTGTCCACAAAGAATAGGGCTATGAGACATGTTCATTTAATGTCATACTAATGGCACACGACTCTTAAAAGGACAGTTCACAAAAAAAGAAGAAAAAGAAAAAGAAAAGAAAATTCTGTCATAATTTACTCACCTTAATGTCATTCCAGAACTAGGCCAATATAATGATTTTTTTACCAGTGAAACACAAAAAGGAATTTTGTAAAATACTGTATCTCTTTTACATATTTTTTTTAAAAGTAAATTGGGTCCAGTGTTGTTTTTTTGGTGAACTATCCCTTTAAAAATGTTTTAAACACATTTCCCAAACACTCCCCCTGCCTGTCATTGGTCAGGAAGAAATACCCCCCCCCCCCACACACACACACACACAAATAAAAGCCAGTTGGGCCCAGTGTTGTTTTTTGGGTAACCTATCCCTTTAAAAGTGAAGCATGCAACTTACACCACTAATGCCATCAAATGGAACTAAAACATAATGACTGTTTTCAAACAAGTTTCCCCAAACACTCCCCCTGCCTGCCATTGGTCAGGAAACCCCTCCCCTAACTCACGGCATTGGTTGAGTCAATGTTGCTATGTCAGGCAGGTCAGGATTCTTAAAACAAAAAGTACAATATTGATAGGGCTATGAGACATGTTCATTTAATGTCATACTAATGGCACACAACTCTTAAAAGGACAGTTCACAAAAAAAGAAGAAAAAGAAAAAGAAAAGAAAATTCTGTCATAATTTACTCACCTTAATGTCATTCCAGAACTAGGCCTATATAATGATTTTTTTACCAGTGAAACACAAAAAGGAATTTTGTAAAATACTGTATCTCTTTTACATATTTTTTTTAAAAGTAAATTGGGTCCAGTGTTGTTTTTTTGGTGAACTATCCCTTTAAAAAAAATTTTAAACACATTTCCCAAACACTCCCCCTGCCTGTCATTGG